>NW_015387387.1:37166-143774 GCF_001527695.2 Protobothrops mucrosquamatus
CCCTCTGGAACGAACTACCCCCAGAGATCCGGGTGATCCCGGATCTCCCCTCCTTCCGCCGCGCCCTTAAGACATGGCTCTTCCAACAAGCAGGACTGGCCTAAGGGGAAATTTTTAGAGGGGTTTTAAAAGCAATTTTAATAATTAATAAGGCCAAATATTTAATATTTTATTTTAACTTTGTTTTAATGATAGTTTTGGGGGTATTTCTGTAGTTGTTTTTATCAGGCTGTCAGCCGCCCTGAGTCCGCAAGGAGAAGGGCGGGGTAAAAATCCAATTAATAAAATAAATAAATAGATAGATAGATAGATAGATAGATAGATAGATAGATAGATAGATAGATAGATAGATAGATAGATAGATAGATAGATATAGATCAGACATGTCAAACACAAGGCCCGGGGGCCGGATGCGGCCCGCGAAGTGGTTTCATGTGGCCAATGAAGCCATCCTGGAAACAGTGAGGGAACGGCCCCCTCTGCCTTGGCCCTGACCCAGGCCAGCCAGGAGCCAATGTACAATTTTGTGGTGGCCATCTATGCTGAAACACATTCAGTCTTAGCTCCATAAGCCCCCACCCCTGCATGGCCTGAGAGGAACAGTGAGGCTCCTCCAGTGGACCATGCCTTGGCACTTGCCCCGGTCCCACCCCCTTCTGCCAGAGACCCTCAGATCTGTCCCACTCCTGCCCAGGCCCCCACAGGACACCCTTGACGCAAATGATGTAGAGCTGGCCACACCCACCCACTAGGCCACACCCATTCCATCCACACCCACCTAATAGGCCGCACCCACCCTGGCCACACCCACCCAGCCCCCTGAGGGCAACCGCAATACTGATGCGGCCCTCAATGAAATTGAGTTTGACACCCCTGATATAGATAGATATATACGTAGATAGATGATATAGATATAGATATAGATATAGATATAGATATAGATATAGATATAGATATAGATATAGATATAGATATAGACAGATAGACAGATATACAGACAGATATATATTGCCCATTCTACATTATCGAGATGACCAGTCAAGGGCTGAGACTGAACTGATTAGAAATTAAGGATGTTCCCTAAAAAGGGGGAGCTTAGACAGTTGTTGAAAGCAATTCTGAGGGGTTAGTCCAGAGTTATGCAGCAGAAGCTTCCAGGCTTAACCATTGGCACCAGAGCTCAAATCAGAGTCTTCACATCTCCATGTGTTTTTGGTTTCCTAATTATTCACAGGGATAATTTAATTCCTTTTCTCTCCCCCCCTTCCCTCTCTGATAATGAACATTCCTTCTCTGAAAGATCATGGAGAGAGTGAGACAGGGAAAGGCATGGAGGGAGGTTTCAAATTGACATTTTAAGAAATGAAATAGTCAGAGGTCAGATGGTTATACTTTACTATGTGTTGGAGCAGAGCTGAGCAGAAGTAAGCCATTCATTGAGAGACCATCTAGTGGGCAAAGACTTGAAGACCGAGATAATGGCTGAGAGCAGCGGGAATCCAGACTGCAAAGCAGTGTCAAACTTTTAGCAGGCAGCACAACTAGGAGGAATCCAGAAGAGATTTAATCAGAGGGTAATTCGACAAGGATCCATTGAATTATCTCAAGTTTGAGAAGTCTGAAACTTCTCAAGAATATGAGGTGAAGGTGGCTATGTAGTACTTCTATTTCCAACTAGGGCTGAGCAGGACTTCAGATTTGGTCTCCAACAAATGCTTTAGATGACACAGGACCACAAAGGTAGCAATTGCCTGCAGCAGCTGAAAGCCCCTCCAAAAACTTGTCCTTTTCCCAGGATCCTGTGAGGTGTCCATGTATCTTTAAGTTCTTGCTTTCATCTTTTGCCATCCACCCTTTCCTTTCTGTTTCTCTACTCTGAGAGCTTAGACGCTTAGAACCATTAGATGTTATATGCAATTCATGAAAACAATTGTCCTCTTCCACCAAAGGAATTAAGCTTAGAGGATGCCAGTAGCTCATGGACTTCACAACTAGAAGTCTTCAGTAGCCTTCTACATCTTGTCTTCATAGCTGACTGCCACCAAATCTTATGGGGGTGCATTTCAGATTTTAGCTATGTGCCATGCAGGAAGAGAGAAATGAGATGTCCATTCAAAATTCCTCTTGTCCAGTTATCCATCTTCATTTGAGAAATTGTACTAGAGATCTGGATGACAACATATTTTACCTGTGTGTCTTTGGTGTTTTCCCATCCCTTTTCTTATCCCTTTTTTTTATTTTTCCCAAACAATTAAGTAGTCATGAGCTCTTCAGGGTGCTACTTTGCTTGAAGTGATCCCTATGGAAGTCCCCAAAATCCCATGCATGAAAATAAGGCAGAAGAGTCTGTGGTTAGAGCAAGCTTCCTCAATTCATTTGCCTCTAGATGTAGCTTCTAACAGGAGATACATCCATAACACATTAGTGCTATTGAATAAATAGTTATAGAATTGTATCTACTGAGCAAAACCGATATAGACTGCTCCTGGTCCAAATTGATTTGCAAAGTAGGTTGCATTTCTAGAAACCGATTATGGAGTTTGATGTCCGATGGTTGATAGGTCTCTCTGAGCTCCTTGTAACTGCCAATAGTGGCAACAGACTGTCAAAGTCATTTCAGTTCCTTGTAATATCACCTATAAATAGATTCCTTATGAAAAGCTAATCCTTGGTGGGTGTCTGTGACTAGCAGAGAATCATGCGGACTCGTCTTCAAAGCTTGTATGATCATTAGCAAGTAGAAGAGGTCTTGGCTTAAAACAGCAGCCCCTCTGTCACGTGGACATCATTTGTTAGAACAATGCTTTCTCAGTTCATATTCACATATGTTTGCTTATTAATATATTCACACTAAACTCAACAGAATAGTGCACCCACTCCTATTGAAAAGTCTGGCCTGTTATTAAGCATGGAAATATCTTAATTCTCAAAACACTAAGAAAATTAAGGAAGGTGATGGATAAAGTAATATCTGGAAGCTAAAGGTTCCCCGTCTTTTCATCCATGCTCTGTTGCTTTATTCCCTTTGAAAGTGCATTAATTATCTGTCAAAATGAAGACTGCAATGGTCAAGGTAGAATATGTTTTCAGAATAACAGAATTGGAAGGGACCTTGGAGGTCTCCAACCTCCTGCTCAAGCAGGAAACCCTATACCATTACAGATAAGTGGCAGTCCAATCCCTTCTTAGCAGCCTCCAGTGATGGAGCACCCACAACCTCTGAAGCCAAGCCGTTCTACTGGTTGATTGTTCTCACTGTTAGGAAATTTCTCCTAACTTCTAGATTGCTTCTCTTCTTGATTAGTTTCCATGCATTGTTTCTTGTCCTGCCTTCAGGTACTTTGGAGAATAGGTTGACACACACACCATCTTCTTTGTGGCTGCCCCTCAAATATTGGAACAGTGCTATCATGTCACTCTTAGTCCTTTTTTTTCAAAAGCAGGATGACATCATGTCTTATATCTCAGTGAGTTTTTTGGCTTTACTAGGCCATCTCCATTGAGGTGTTTCTAGGCAAGGTCAACATTACTTCCTAACTATCTAGAAATCTACCATAAAGGTCCACCACTATTTGGTTCCTCTTAACTACCTGAAAGAACTTCAGAATACATTTGGATACAGGTGAGAACAGTTGACTTGGAAAATCATATGTTGTACAGATCAGGGCTAAAATAATGGGAAAACCAGCCCAGAAGTTTAAATCCTTGGACTAATAATGGATCCTTCAGTTACATACCAACTTTTCTTTTGCCATCCTTTCAAAAATTTATTCACATTTGTATCCAACCTCCTCTTCTGCCTTGCTAATTTTGTGTGCTGAGATTCATAACTTTCCCATGTCATATCAGCAATTTACAAACAGAGCTTGATAATATGTATCTCCACTCACACGGAGAGTGAGCTTAATTTACTCCTGCCTCCAAAACGATAAAGAGATTATTTGTAACTCATCGGAAGTTGTATGATTGCAAAGCATTAATTAGTGTAATTATATTGCACAGATCAGCTTCCATGTGGCCATGTGCCTCTCATTTCCATTTTCTTATGTGATGAGAAATAAAACTTGCAAAGCAAGGGACCTTGTCGTATGTTGAGGACCTTGTCGTATGTTGAGGAGCAACCTGCCAGCAATGCCTATGAGCTGGTTTCAAAATGAACAGCAAACTTTACTAAATCCAAAAGGGAAATAAATTGTTGCTTCACTCCAATTTGTGGGCTCTGTCTTATTTCCAGCTGCCATTGCTTCATGCTGTCCTTAGAGCTAATGGAGAATAATGCTTATGTTGTTCAACCAGCTCTAGTGAAACACAGATTTAAATCTCTTTTCAACCACAGAGGCTCATGGGGTGACTTGATCCAATTATTCTCTCTTTCCATTTCCCATCTCCCATCTCCCATCTCTATCTTCTATCCTCTCTCTCTCTCTCTCTCTCTCTCTCTCTCTCTCTCTATCTATCTATCTATCTATCTATCTATCTATCTCAGTGGTTCTCAACCTTTTTAATGCCGCGACCCCCAACCGGTTGTAAGTCGAGGACTAAACCGGTCGTAAGTCGAGGACTAAACCGGTCATAAGTCGAGGACTACCCAACCGGTCGTAAGTCGAGGACTTTCCCTGCCCGGGAGCACCACGCATGCGTGGTTCCGCCCCCTGCACCAGCCGAGGCATAGCTGGCAAGCGGCAGAGATGGAGCAGGCCAACCACCAGCTGGCCCAGCCCAAGGGAGGTAAGGCACCCGCCGGAAAAGGGGAAAAAAATGGCGGACAGCCCTGCTTGGCGACCCCCGTGAAATGGTCGATCGACCCCAAATGGGGTCGCGACCCATAGGTTGAGAACCGCTGCTCTATCTCTTTATCTCTTTATCTCTCTTGCGAAGAAAAACTGGTGAAGTGCCACCTTTGTTGCACTGAATTTCTGAAGGAAATATGGGACATAAATCTAGTAAATGAAGCAAACAGGTGATGTCTTGTAGGTGTTAAAGAATCTTCCATCCTAGCTGCCACCCACTGAACCTTGTGTCTGTGTGTGTGTGTGTGTGTTCAAATTACCAAACCAATGTACTCATGAAAATGGTCGCTCTGCACAGCTGGGAGAGGTTTTCTTGAAAAGGCCTCTTATAATTGCGAGGTATTTGTGAATGAAATATCTTTACAGGTCTTCTCCAAAAATTTCCTGCATTATTCTATAGAAAACTAAAGGGAACTGGATGTCAGTAATGCTATTTAAAGCAGAGGTGGAACAACCTTCCTCCAGTTGAGCACTCTGTATTAATGTTTTAGGAATGATATTTCCAGGGGCCACAAGGGAAATAATAGTGATTTACTGTCATCATTGGAAGAGGGCTATATTGAAAATGTTGGCTTTTTAAGTTATTGCTGTGAGAAGTTAGAAAATTTGCTCAAAATAAAGGACATGAAGTGTAAAAGGGAATCCTTTGAGAATCTGATAGGATTGTCCCAAAGGTACTTTTTCAAAAGGCACCTGGACATTCTTTTTTTCTTGAAGATGTTTCGCTTCCCATCCAGGAAGCTTTCTTCAGTTCTGAAGAAGAGAAGAACTGAAGAAACTTCTTGGATGAAGTGAAACACCTTCAGGGAAAAACACAGAAAGTCCAGTTGCCTTTTGAAAAAGCACCTTTGGGACAACCATGATCTGGATGATGGAGAATCTACATAGACATCTTGAAAGGATTTTCAACAAACTTTAAGAAAATGTCAGGAAAAGGTTCCACCAAAAATAATGAATGGTGTGGATCTCTGGGGTGCTTTCTGAAGATGCAAATGTGGGTTTGGAAGATTCGTGTGGCACCCAGATTGCGTACAAGTTTAAAAGCTGAACACTGCCTGGTCAAGTAGGATGCCTCCTTGATTGGTTCTGAGCCCTGGAGGAGAATTAAGGCTAGGTGCTCTACAAAGTTTAATCTTCTTTCCACCATCTTCTTGCAGAATGTTGCCCCAATTGCCTTCTTGGATAACTAGCATTATATGACCAGGTTTCATCAACCAGTTCAGTTTGGCTCTCTGTATCCCACTGAATCTTTTTGAAGACACCAGCCAATGAAAGATCCACCAGGATTATCGCTTGAGCAGAAAGGAGACCCAAGCAGACCTACAAAGATTTTGAGAGACACTTCCGGAGTGACACACCTTCTCTGCTGAGTACTGCAAAGACACCCAACATATTTTTGACTCTGTGCCAGGAAAGGCAATTTCCTTTTGGCAAGTGCAAATTAGACTTTTTCTCACACTGTGGAGGTGAGGAGTTTTAGCTAGAAAAACAAACACGAAGGCAAATACTTTCATAGCGATTTAGGAATTAGGGTACATAAAAGGGATTTGTTATTAGAAATAAACTTAAGCACCACATCACTCTGAGTAGCTGCCTTCGTATAAAATGTAAGACGTTTTTGCTATGTGCCCTCTTACCCCAAATGTTAAAGTATGAGGTATTGTTGATTCTGTAATACACATGTCTAAATCCACCTTTCATCCTTAGATTTTAATGTGGAATAAGCAAATCAAGATTAGGGTGACTTGGTCTTGATAAGGTCTTCCTTCCTTCCTTCCTTCCTTCCTTCCTTCCTTCCTTCCTTATCAAATTTATTGGCTGCCCATCTGACAACAGGATACCCCTGATATACTTTGTCTCCCAAGGCTGTTGCTTCATGTGCCTTCTTATCATAGCCGAGGCTGAAATATGTTTGCTTGTATGACACACACCAACAAGAGCACAAATAAGCATAGATCTTTTCAAAGGAATTAAGCCTTCCAGAAAGGGAGGTAATTGTTGGTATGTTTCTGTCAACTTGTGCCTTCTACAGCAGGATCTTCCCTGGTTCTAGCTAAGCAGGGAAAGTTGCACAACTGGTTTTTTGAAGCTTAGTTTTGAGATAAACCACTGCGATGAAGCACTTTCACATCCTGTGGAGGTGTTACATCTGTCTTTGCTTTAAGGTGAGAGCAATCTGGATAGTTAGTGTGCAGTTTATCGATACATTTTGAACTTGTCTATGAATATTTTCTAATCACATCCTATGAATATGCCCAGCTGAAGGATAGGCAACACTGTAGTCTTTGACAATTTCTTGGCCTGTGACTTCGATATTTTGAAAAGAGGCTACCGTATTTGGAAAAAATGAAAAACAAAAACCCCAGTATGCAAAGTCCTGCTGACTATCACCATCTATATTTTAATCCAAGAGGGTCTTCGATCTTGTTCTCCACGGGTCTGGTGGGCCATGATCCTGAGATTAAATCTCACCCGTTTTTATGCGCAACACATGTGCACTAAGATATCACTGACCGGTTCCAATTAAAAATAGTGCAGGCTGCAGCCCAGGACCTGTTTAGGAGTATGTCCACCTGCCCACCAAGCACAATAGCAAGCTTGGGGTGATGGAGAACGTTCTGAGGCTGTTAGAAGGCCGTTGGAAAGCATCTTGCCAGTTTGTCTTCTGGAGAAAGACTTGCTGAAGTCAAATGTAGTTGCCAACCCAAAATGATTGTTTATCCTTAGATGTGGTTTTTTCCACTACATTTCATTACATTTTTATCCTGCCAAGAACTCGGGGAACACAGAATTCCCTCTTCTGGTTTGTTCTATCTCCTCAATCTGGCATGTTGGTGAAATGACTGGCCCAAGGGCACCCAGGTAGCTTCTAGGACTAAAGCAGTACCTGAATATGGGTATCCCCACTCCTCGTGCAGCAAATTCTGGGGGTACAATTTAGTGCCTGTGGATTCTGCCTCTCTCTGGAAAACAGAGATGGATCTGCCACACCTGAGCAGCCTTTTGGTGGGACCTCATCCCATAGTAATAAAATGAGAGACAGTTTTGAGGTCTTATGGCTTCGTATTCTTTGTCTGAGACAGGAATGAGTTTATTACTATTCTTGTTTATTTGATTTTTGTCTCACCTTTATTACTTTAGAAGTAACTCAAGGTGGCAGACGTACACAACACTCCTTCCTCCTCTTTTTCTCCACAACAACAACCCTGTGAGGTAGGTTGGGCTGAGAGAGAGAGTGAATGGCCCAAGGACACCCAGCTGGCTTTTGTGCCTAAGGCAGGATTAGAACTCCCCGTCTCCTGGTGATTGGCCCAAAGTCACCCAGTCAGCTTTCATGCCTAAGGCAGGATCAGAACTCCCAGTCTCCTCATGATTGGCCCAAAGTCTCCCAGTCAGCTTTCATGCCTAAGGCGGGACTAGAACTCCCAGTCTACTGGTGATTGGCCCAAAGTCACCGTCAGCTTTCATACCTAAGGCGGGATTAGAACTCCCAGTCTCCTGGTGATTGGCCCAAAGTCACCCAGTCAGCTTTCATACCTAAGGCGGGATTAGAATTCCCAGTCTCCTGGTGATTGGTCCAAAGTCACCCAGCCGGCTTTCATGCTTAAGGTGGGAACTAGAGCTCACCGTCTCCTGGTTTCTAAGCCACTAGGCCAAACTGGCAAATTTGGAGCTGAGTTTGACCTGGCTGAAAGTTAATGTTTTACCTCCTTCCTTGCTAAGTATCTTCACTTTTATGTTTCCCCCAGATTTGATGTTTCTCAATAAATGCAGGAATGGGGTGAATTCTTTTTTTAACAACACTGGGGGGGGGGTGTTGGGTGATCCTGACAGCTGTAAGGGGAGGGGTTGAGCCCATACAGCAGATGTTTGCTATTGAAGCCACTTCATTCTGGGTTAGAAACAAGACCCCTGATTCTTCTTGACCAAGGAGGCTGCCTTTGATTGACAGCTAGCGTGTGCTGCCTATGACAAGAACCCTGACATTAAATTTCTCTCTCTTTCTCTTTTAAAGAATCCGACTCTTTAATGAAATGTTTCCTTGGAATTTTTTTTTTTTTCATAGAACACTAAACATGCTTGCAGTCATGTGTGCAGCTGTGTGTTTTGTTCACCCATTTATCTTTCCCTTTCTGGCATGTGGGAATGGACTTCAGACCAAATGAATGAAGCATCAGATTGAAAGATTTAACATTTGTCTTTCCTCCCAATCGGTCTTTTTCTCTTGTTTAATTTCTGAAAAGTTCAGAACATCACATTTAATGGATGGATGGGAGGCTCACCCAAGCCCTGACTCCAGACGGGCAAGGAATGATAAGAAACACACTTCACAGTGCTTGAATTATGGAGGAAAAGGATAAGGGAAGCTTTACTTAAATTTACAAGCTGTTATCCTTGACAGCCTTTAGTTCTGCTGACTGATTGATGGCCTCTTAAAGTGCCCAATAACTGCAATTTTAGGTAGTGTACAAATCATTTAAATCACTTTGCTTAAACATACAACAATATAAGGCGCAGATAATCGGAGAGAAAACTGATCTATGTGATGGCATAAAGGCTTGATAGCACAATCAATCAAACACTAACATTTAATACCATGCAGTAGGAAAGCTGTTAAAAAGCAACCACAGAATGAACAAAAAGCATAAATACAGCATAAATAGCTCTAGAACCAATTGTTTTTAAACGGCTTAGAAAACTAACAAAGAAGAGTAAGGGGGTGGAAGGTTATTGTTTTTTATTCTTTTATATTGGGTTTTTATTGTTTGTAAGCCGCCCAGAGTCACTGAGAGTGGAAAGAAAGAAAGAGAAGAAAGAGAAAAAAAGAGAAGAAAGAAAGAAAGAAAGAAAGAAAGAAAGAAAGAAAGAAAGAAAGAAAGAAAGAAAGAAAGAAAGAAAACCAATGGAGCATAGCTTCTGGAAATTATTAAGGCCCTTTAACCAGGAGTGGCCTTTGGAGGTGTCTGTATTTACTTCTGTGTAAAAAAATAACATGGTGCATGTTTGTGTGTTTTCTCTTTGTGTTGTATCTATGTGTGCTTATTTGCACTCTGCAATTGCAATGCAGATCACATAGGTTCCATTTTAGGCCATGTGATCAAGAAGTAGGAATGGGGGTTGAGCTCGGGTTGAACTGTGGGGTCCTTGGTGGTCTCTGAGTTCGGTGGTTTTCTTGCAGAGATTTTATTACCAAGTGAAATAGATAATGATGATGCTACCTAGTTGGGTAATGGAATATCTGCAAGAAAACCACCCAGCTCAGAGACCACCAAGGACTCCACAGTTTTCTTCTTCTTCTTCCTCCTCCTCCTCCTCCTCCTCCTCCTCCTCCTCCTCCTCCTCCTCCCCCACTCCCTTCTAGCACTGATGATGTTACCTAGTTGGGTAATGAAACATCTGCAAGAAAACAAGCAAGTTCAGAGAGCACCAAGGATCCCTTATTTCAGCCCTGAGCTACAAATATTCTCTTCTATCATTATTGGCCAAATCAAGTACCTGCTCCATTCTAGATATAAAAACATAATCCAAATGCATGCCTAATCAACAGTGGGAAAAGATAGTTCTGGTAAAAAGAACTCACTACCTGACAAACACACACAAACACACACATACACACACACACACACACACACAAAGCCAGGAACAGCTACAATGGCCCCAGACTGTCCCAGGCAAATATGCAGCTGTGAGGCTTATCACTTTCTCCCACCCCAGACAACAGGCTTGAATGCGATCCCTACAAGTTGTCAAAAGTTGTTACCAAATTATAAATTTGAATATAACACCAAGCAATGAGTTAAATATTTGAATGGAGGATAGCTGGGCTGCCTATACAATTTGCACCACATCTGAATGTAACTGATTTCTATTTTTTGGGCCCAAGTCCTGCCCATTGTGTTGTGGTGTAGGATGCCCTAGCAAGCAACTGGAGCATTGGATAGGATTCTTCGCTGGAAAAAGTTTGCTCACTCCGACTTTAGAGCTTAATGCCAGCAACTGAGGTCTGGAAACCACCTGGCAACCACTGCAGATGACAGAACTGATCTAATGTGTGTATAGCAATCAATCAAAGGAGGGTAGCTACTCTGTGAAAAACCAGCCAAGGTTTTCAGACCATTTTTAAATGCAGCCCCTTGAAAAACACAACATGGGGGAGTGTGAATTTTGGTTTGCCAAACTGGCACAACTCCTCATTTTCAGAGATAAGGAGAGGGAGAGAAAGAGAGGGAGGGAGGGAGGGAGAAGAAACCACAAGAGAGAAATAAAGCTCCACTTCATTCTTTCAAACTTTTGTGCTATTCAGCCTTTCTCACCACTTTTTTACTTTTATACGACATGTGTAAAAAAATGAAACAGCCAAAATGTGAAACAAATATATTACAATACATCTTAAAATATTACTGCTGATCTTTATAGTAATATTATAATTATTACTATCTTTTATCAATATAGAATCAATGCAGTTGCAGCTTACACTATTGTGTATCTGCGAGAGTTAAAATGTGCCAGGCAGGATGATAATGATTCCAACAATGTGTAAATTATCAGAAAGAAAGATGCGTTAGATTCTCCAAAGTAACTTTGGGTAATACAAAAAAAAAAATGATAAGTAGAATTTATGAACAGAATAAAGGAGTCAGATCTGTAACAGTTTCATATTGATTGCATGTTACAAAGTGTACTTTATAAGGTGTAGAATGTTCACACTTAATTTTCCTGAAACTAAAAATTAAATTTAAAAATGCACACATGAATTTGAATATCTTTTCTACCCTCAGGCTGAATTCACAAGCGTCTCCCAGTAGCGAAATATTTTTGTTTGCTTGTGCCAGTAAAATTGCACTAGAATTGGTTCACTTTTGATTGGGGAATACTCCATACATTTTTAATAATAATAATAATAATAATAATAATAATAATAATAATAATAATAATAATAATAATAATAATAATAATAATCTGAACAGTTGCTGGGATACATATACATACACAGCACGCAAATACCAAAGCACCTCAAAAGAACAGTGATCAACAAGGTTTTGTGACTTTATTCCAGTTGTTTTGATCACCCAGAAAGAAAATGTCATTGATAAACGGCTGAAAGTTGGACTCATTAAAACAAGGGGTGGAATTCTCCAATGAACTTTTTTTTTCATGGGAGAGGATTTGAAATAGAAAAAAAGAAACAGCTTTATTTAAAATCCTTGAAAAGCAAAGGGAGATTTATGCAGAAATGCTTCCAATTTCATTATCCTTCTGCCTGATAATGTTGTTTCCCTCCCCCCCGCCCCGCCTCTCTAGTTTTCTCCGTGCTCAACAGCTTTATTGTATTCAGAGAAGAATAAGTACGCAGACAGGAAAAATGAGGTGAAATAATCTCCATCAAACTGGGGCCAAATGGAAAGGCGTCTGCCTTGTTTCTCTTCTATCTCTGATTAAAAAAGTACATTAAAATTATTTTTTTAATCGAAAGTTAAAACCGATTGTCGGCTGAACGTGCCTTCCAATCAAGCACAAAATCAGCCTTTTTTTTCTTTTCTTTCTCCAAGTCGGAGAAAGTGTACTTAGAAGGAGTTGGGATTTTAACACGCCCTACATTTCGGGAGAATGAAGTTTTGGGGAAAGACCCCAATAAAAGGGAGAAGGCCTTGGCGCTGAGCCTTCGTCCTCCGGATCTTTGATCAGTTGCCCGTAGGGCGAAAAGACCTTCAGCACAATTCCAAGAAAAAGAAGAAGAAGGGAAAAAACACACACAATCTCCTTGCACAAACTTCCCCAAGCCTCGTTTTTCAAGTCATTCTAGCTTAGTTTCACAAAACCTCAGCTGTCACTTGAGAAAACAGCAGCGCTTCTTTAATAGCGTTCTTTCTGTTCGTCTAAGTATTATATTCTTGCAGAAATTCTAATTTCCCGGTTCGAGGTTTTGGGGTTTTTTTGGGGGGGGGGTTCAGTTTATGGGAGACTCCCGTTGGCTGAATCTCCGTTTGGGCTTCTGAAGTTCATTCTCATTTTATTTCAAAATGAAAAGAAGCAAAAAATCCTGCCAGCCAGGATTCGCTGTCCTCCGGGGAGAGAGTCCTGCCTATTTTATTTCGTTTCGTTTGAATCGGGGAGAGGGGAAACAAGGCGCAAAATAATATTTTTTTTTCTGGTGCTCCCTTTCATTGGGAAAATTCGTGGTGGTTGACTTGAGACAAATCATAACAATAGGGACTGACAGGAGGAAAAACTCGTTATAGCCCGGCGTTCGTTCCTTAACCTACATAGGATCTTATCCATTTATCTCAAGCATCTACTGCGGCTTTAGGATGGCACTCTATCCTTCGTTTAATGGCACTGGTTTCAATGAATCTGCGGTTAGAAGAGGAACTGGAATGTTTACACGCACATTATGAATCCCGCTTTGTTACCGTTGGCTGCAAGTTTTAAAGCAGGTGTTCTTTTAAAGCGAATCTTTAAAGGGGGGGCAGGGGGAATCCCCAGCGGCTGCTTCTGAAGCAAGGAACGCGCGCGCTTCAAGCTTTCCCAGGAATAAATCCCATCGAGGTCAATGGGAGTTATTCTCGAAGACTTTTGCAATTCCTTTTTCCCCTACGTGCGTGCCGTGGCTTTTCTTGGCGGTGTTGGGTCACTTGCACCGCCTTTGCTGAATTGCACACCCGCACAAAGCGGACACAAATACACCACACAGGGGCCGCTCGGTCTCTGCTGTGTGGCTTTGGGTTTGTGCAGCCGGGTGAATATTGTGTCTCGAAGGTTGGAGTCTTTCCCTCTCTTTCTGATATACAACGGGGGGGGGGGGTCGAGCACACACACAAATGCACAAAACCCTTGGGAGAAACAGGGTCCATCCGGTGGGCTGTCCCTCTCTGGCGCTTCTTCCCAATTTTTTAAAATTGATTTCAGACCGTTATTCCTAACTGCCTTAAATGGCTATGCTTTATTATTATTATTATTATTATTATTATTATTATTATTATTATTATTATTATTATTATTATTATTGTTGTTGTTGTTGTTGTTGTTGTTGTTGTTGTTGTTGTTGTTGTTGTTGTTGTTGCTGCTGCTGCTGCTGCTGTTGCTGCTGTTGCTGTTGCTGATTTAATCTACAGTTTGGTTCACAATCTGGGACTAGTAAAAACTTAAAAGTTCAAGTCCTAACCAAGGACCTAAGCGCTGTTAAGGAAGCGTCTAAGTATATAGGCAGTTCCAAGTGAGATGGTGTGTTGTTGTTTTTTTGCAATGTCATAATCTTCAGGTCTAATAAATTCAAAATTTCCATGTATCCAGGCAGCCCTTTGGGTATTGCTCCGTTGATCAATCAACCATCGATTTCTTCCTCAACAATCGCTCAACTTGAATTGGCAAATCGCGATATTTCGTTATTATTATTTTTTTCTAGCTGTTTCTCTTCCACTCCTGCATCATATCAATGAACCAGACTTTTTTCCCCCCCCTTTCCCACGATAGCGATATCAGGCGTGTGGTGGGACAGATGTCCCAAAATTATCAGTCTGTCTGTTTGGATCCCAAAGTTATCGTTTCCATTTTGTATCTCTCGCCTTCTGATTTAATTGTAGGAAAGTTTATAAACTCAATTCCTTCACGCCAGGATTTCAAGCTAACTAAACAAATCCTGGGAGGAGCAGAATTACATAAGCAGTAACATAAGAAACGGACAGGCAGATATCCCTCCGGTTCGGCAGGAAACTAAGAAAACGAGAGGGGGGAGGAGCGCGTCTTCCTTGCCCTTCGCCCAAGTGCAAAGTCAGGTCTATGGTAGCGACTCCCCCGCGAATGATACGTAGCTGCTCCCTAAATGTGGGTTACCGAAGGAGGAAGGGGAGTTCGGTTGCTTTATCACGGGGGGGGGGGAGGAAATAAAATGAATTATAGATATATGCAGGTAGAGATAGATACCGGTAGATATGGACATGCTGTAAGATAGGAAAGCTTACTTTTATTTTTTATCCACGCGGAATAAAAATACTATTCACCCAGCCATCTGTCCACTCTTGGGGCGGGGGGGGAAGGGACATTTAAAACGACGTGGTTTTTTTTTCTCTCGTTTGCTTGGCTTTTCGTCCTGGGGGAGGAGAAGGCCGGTTTTCTGACGGCGAGGGGTTTTAAAAAGTTTTCGATAGGAAAAAATGCAACAGGAAGGAAGAGCGGCCGAGCCCGGGGGCTGCTAAGCAGGAGAACCAGAGTTAAGGATCAAAGAAGCGGGAGCGAGTTTCTGAATGAGCGCGGAAGAAGGGGGGAGGGGGGAAGGGGGAAAAAAAAAAAAAACCCCACCATTCGAGATGAGAGCGGCTGAAAAAGCTCCGTCTTCTGGGGCAAAACGGTTGGGGAAAATAACTGCAGCTAGAATTAGATAGTTGCAAGGCGTGGAATGGGAGAGGGAGGGAGAGAGAGGAGAGAGACCCGGGGCGCGAGAGATCTGGGATTTAGGCTTTTCTCCGCGCGGGGGGGGCGGTTTCTTCCCACGCGTGGTTAGGAAGGTGGTGGTGGGATGCGGGGAAATTCGCGAGCTTCTACCCGGAGGAGGTGGAGGAGAGAGAGGAGGAGGAGGAAGAAAGGTCGACGTCGCCCCGTCCCTTAAAAACTCCAGGGTGCTCTTCTTGAAAAGGTTTCGTGGGCTAGAATTGCCCGCGACCGCAGTTGATGGGGGGGGGGGACCCCGTGGGTGCACTCGCCAGCCTTTTCCATCCAAGCCTGACCGCGGAAAAAAAGCCCGGGAATAACTGGAAGAGGGATTAGCTTTCCCTCCCAGGTTCGCGATTACCGGCCTGTTACCTTGCAGGTCACATATAGGGGAGGGGGAGATGGTTCCTGGTCTTGGGGTGCTACGTGAGGGAGCTGCGCCCCTAAACATCGTCCCCCCCTCCCTGGATTTTGGGGACATTTGCAAAAGTCCCGGATCCGAAGCCCCTGCAGCAGGGAAGAGAGGCGCGCTCCCGGAGGCGCACCGTCAAAAAGCTCGTTCCGGGCAACCAGCCGAGAGCCGAGGAAAGGAACGAACACTGAAGCCTGTTACGATTTGGCTTCACCTGCCTGCAGCTCCAGAAGGGGAGAAGACAGTTTGATATTGGCTGAATCGGCTTACAGGGGCCCTTTCCCCCAAAGGACGGAAGCTGTCTGCGCGGGAGCGTGGATGGGTCGCTTTTCAGGCCGGTTTTTCACCTCGCAGCTCCCGCCTGAATATGGGAAATCCAGGAGAAGAGCGCTGAAAATGTATACTAAAACCAATAAAACCAGCAGATGATTGATAGATAGATAGATAGATAGATAGATAGATAGATAGATAGATAGATAGATAGATAGATAGATAGATAGATAGATAGACAGACAGACAGACAGACAGACAGACAGACAGACAGACAGANAGAAAGAAAGAAAGAAAGAAAGAAAGAAAGAAAGAAAGAAAGAAAGAAAGAAAGAAAGAAAGAAAGAAAGAAAGAAAGAAATGCATGAGTGTATTCTTTATGGCTCTCCAGTTTCTTATGAAGCCAAATAAAATTCAGGCTGGTGTGGCAAATTTTCTGAACTTGAGCCTCTTTTGATCGCGGCCGATGGGGGTCCACATTCAGTATCCTGAATCGGCAAAGAGTTGGATCGTTGGAGCAGTCAGTGGGTGGGAAAAACTTTCTCGTTTCATTTAGGCGTCCAAGTCGACGGGGTCGGCCCGTCCAAGCTCAGTAAGACTTAACAGACAGATGTGGAGTTGCGCCTGGGCGCATCCTCAGCCTTGTTGGCCTCCCTTGAGATTATTTCACACCGAAGCCTATTACCCCGAGAGCGCATTGTGGCTTATAGGAGTCTTTTAGAATCACAGTCTCGGTCTCTCTCACACTCTCTCTGTGTGTGTGTCTGTGTGTCTGTGTTTGTACAATGCTACAAAGTACTGTACTTATCCGGTAGGATATCCTTCAGAACAAAGAATGGGATGTTTCCATTACAAACACAACTTTCATATATTCAGAGACCATTTCATGCTCCGGCCAAGGTTATCTTCTTTTAGCGGACTCGGCCTGAAGGCCCTCGTCAGAACGCCTTTCCCAGCTATTCCTACAAATCTCCCGTCTTTTAGTTTATAATGCTGACCTGCGCGCGTTTGCTGGGAAGCGAATATTAACCGGCCCACCCCAAAAGCCCTGAAACGGGACCGGACCACAATCAGGGCACCTGTTAATCCAGGGCGCCCTGGATTTACCTCGGTTAGGGCAGGACCCCGCGTTGAGCTTCACCTGAGGGTTAGGGTCCCTCTGCTTTTCCCTTGGGGAAGCAGGGGGTGTACCACCAGAAGGCAGAGCGGGCTGCCTATTTGTGGCTTAGCTTAATTCGGATTCTGCTCCTTTTTGGAACCAAGCGCCGAAGTCCTCCCAGGACTTCCCGCGGGACAACTTTAAGTCTCCAAAGGAGTCTGACGGGTTCGTTTCTGTTTCTTCCAACGTCTGTTGCAAAAGCGGGAGGGAGGATGGAAGAAGAGGCGGGGAAGTGAATCCTCTCTTACACCCAACACACACACACACACACACACATCAGCGCAGCCAAGCCTAACCCCAACCCCTGGGCCTTCTTCCAGCTGGAGGAGGGAAGCGAAGCCAATCCACACCTCGGCTTCTTAAAATAGAGCGATGACTCGCTGTCCCGCGCAGCCCGCGGTCGAACAATGGGGTCGCTGCGGAAGATAGGCGCGCTTGATTGACAGCTGGGGTGTTCTGAGCAGGGCCGGGTGCGCGGCTCTCTCCGAGGCTTATATAGAGGCTGGAGGTGGGGAAGGCAGGAGGAGAGCGCGGCGGGCAGGCAAGGCAGGCAGGCAAAGAAAGAAGGAAGAAAGGAAGGCAGTCAGTCAGTCAAGGACGGCAGCCAAGGAAGGCAGCCAAGGAAGGCAGGCAGGCAGGCAGAGTCACTGGATCTCGGGGGCCGCCCGCCAGCCCAGCGCCGACTTTCCCTGCGGTTTCCTTCTCCTTCGCTCCCCTCCCGGGGCTCCGCGGTGCCCCCCTTCCCCCCCGAGCTTTCCCCCCGCCATGCACTGCCAAGGTGGGCTCCGGCTGCCGTCTCCCGGGCAGCAGCTGAAAGCAGCCAGGCGGCGCTACAAGACCTTCATGATCGACGAGATCCTCTCCAAGGAGACCTGCGATTACTTCGAGAAGCTCTCGCTCTACTCCGTCTGCCCCTCGCTGGTCGTGAGACCCAAAGCTTTGCACTCCTGCACCGGTAAGAGGCCCGGGAGGGGAGGGGAAGGGAGGGGAGGGGAAGGGAAGCCTCGCTTTCCCCTCTCGAGAAGGACAACGTTTTGGGGGAGACAGACCGGCTGCGGGGCTTGGATCCTGCCTCGGGGTCCAGGCAAAGAAAGCTTAACGATGGATGTAGACTTCTCTTCTCCTTTCTTCTTCCTTCCTTCCTTCCTTCCTTCCTTTCTCCTTCCTTCCTTCGGTTCCTTTCTCCGTTTTCTTTCCTTTCTCCTTCCTTTTCCTTCCTTCCTTTGATTCCTTTCTCCTTCCTTTCCTTCTTTTCCTTCCTTCAATTCCTTTCTCCTTCCTTTTCCTTCCTTCAATTCCTTTCTCGTTTCTCCTTCCTTTCCTTTCTCCTTTCTTTTTTCCCCTTCCTTCCTTCCTTCCTTCCTTCCTTCCTTCCTTCCTTCCTTCCTTCCTTCCTTCCTTCCTTCCTTACTTACTTACTTACTTACTTACTTACTTACTTACTTACTTACTTACTTTTGTTCTTTTCTCTCTCTCTCTGTAAAATGTTTGCCAAAGAAGCCGCAAATCTCTTCCCTTGCAAATAAGTTTTCAGGGCAACTGTTGTTGTTGAACCTCAACGTTTGTGGTCTTACCTGAAACTCATATTCAGTGGGTTGCAGGCATCCTGCTTTGAATTTTACCCAGGGGCAAAAGAGAGTTTCACACACACACACACCACATTAAGGGTAATCTTTCTCAAAGTGGGATTTAAGATTGTGCCAAGGATTCGGGATCAGCAACTGGGGAGATTATTGGTTTCAGAGAAAGTTTCAGTTGCTCTCCACCCCCATCCCAGTCCCGAAACTAAGATCCAAGTGTAAGAAGGAACTTTAGAAATCAACCTCTAACTAGGGCAGATCAATCAAGGACATAATTCCCAATAATGCTGTTTCTCAAATGCCTGGCAAGCAAATGTTTCCCAATTGTCACTTACCCTGTTATATCTCCTATGACTTCAAAGGCACAAAGTGGCAATTGTCGGTGCTTATACCGACACAGTAGATGGCTATCCTCTCTTCATCTGTCTTTCCTTTTTGACAGGCAAGCAACTGTCCTCTGGATCCAAAAAGGACCCAGAAATAATACCCAGGTTTGGGGGGGGGGGTTAGAGAAGGGTGGTGAATTGGACAAATACTTCCAAGTGCTCTTAGGAGCTCAGATCTTCAGATGCAGTTGCTTACAATACATTGCAGTTACTTACTACAAGCATTTGTCTTCCAAAGTTGAGTTCCTATGACGAGCGGGGGGCTACCCAAGAGTCCAAGATTAAGTCACCCTGCTCTGTGATTATACACAAAACAGCAAATACGATTGGTTGTAATTCGTGGGTGTTGTGAGCTTGGGGCTAAAATAGGGAGAATTGTTTTGTCTATATGGAGAGTCTCAGTCATCCAGATCATGGTTGTCTCAAAGGTGCTTTTATAAAAGGCAACTGGAGCAGCTTTGTTTTTGCTTGGAGACGCTTCGCTTCTGATCCAAGAAGCGTCTTCACTTCTTCACTTCAGAACTGAAAAAGCTTCTTGTTTTGTTTTCATTTCCTTACCATAAAATAAAAAAAAATGTCAGCTTTCCCAGTATTTATTTTTTTTAACAGTTACGGATTTTGGCGAAAATGGTGAGACAGCTTTGGATTGGACGGGGAAGAGGCAGGAATAAGTTAGCGCTTTGGCTTAGTCTAGTCCTTGCAGAGTGACCTTCTTTCATTAAATCTCCCCTTTTCCAATCCTAAGCAAAAACTAGATCTCTCTATGTGTGATTCAGAAGGAGGATCTCTAGCATGGTTCTCCTGTAGCTGTTTGCAAAGAGTTGCTTATCTTTCTTCAAAAGTTGATGCGCCAATTCCATTACTTCCCCTCATATTAATATTGCCTTGTGGCTGGATTTTGTTCAGGTTGAGCCACACCGAAATGCTTTTTTTCAACTTTGAAGCTTATTAGAATGACAAATCAATAAAACTTGAGTTCAGGTATGCCACCAAGCCACTCTGCTAAATCAACCCCAAATTGTTGGGCTTAAGACATAAACTGAGATTTATAAATCACAAGGAGTGGGTTCACACATTCCTCCAAGCCTAGATCAAGGAAACCATCCTATGTCTTAACATAATGTGTGAATTCAACCTTTTGCCCAGCTTAATTTAGTTTGCAGAGTTAATGTCAGGTTAAAATAAAGAAACACTGTGTTGCTTTGAAAGACCCGTGGGATTTCTGTATAATAAATAAAGTGTCCCATTGTCTTCTAGGATGTAATCCAATTCCAAAATGATTGCAATTTCCTTGTTAGGAAATAAGATTAACTGAAATAGAAACTGATTAGTTACGAAGTTCACAGGTCTTGCAAGCACTGGGTGTAAAGATTGATCAGTTGACATGCCTATGATTTAAATGTGAAGTAAACCCACTAATACTTTATACTACTAAATTGCAAGACCCAGTTTGCTTAAATCTTCTGGGCAAATATATTTCTTTTAACATGAAGCCACTCAGGCCAAACTTTCCACGCTTCCCTAATATATTTCATTGGGAAATATCCCTGAAAATCAGTGAGCATGTAATCAGCGAATCAGAAAATATTTTAATCCATTTTCCCTTTCCTTTGGGACAATGTGGCCAGAAATGAGAATCTGTTCAAAAAAAGTGTATCAATTTTAATTGAACTGAAAATCATACTAGTCCCAATTTGATCAAAGGAGAAATTTTTCAATTGTTAGCCTACTAAACTTGTGTTTAGAAATAATTTAACATTGACTGTGGCATACTCAAAAGGTTTTCATACAGAATCCCCTTAATAATTGTATAAATTTTACCAAGTAGCAAATAGAGCTGTTGTGTAATAAATATTTTAGGATGGGGAAAAGTTATGTAATTTATTTAGCCAATCAAGTGCAACACATTGGCACAGTGACTGTAACATTTTGAAATAAGCCCTGTTTACTTTAAATATCTAAAGTCTTACACTCACCTGTTCTATTCCTGTAAAATCAAGGGCAGAACTGGCAGTGAAATTTCGATCATTAAAATTAGTATTTTTTTTAATCCCATTTTAATAGAACAGGTGTTCTCCTGCCTCTTAAATAAAAGATTGCACTGAAATGTAATGGTATGTATGTCGCTTTTAAACATAACATTTAAAAGAAAGTTATGACATTTTCAGATTTCATTCTTGGGCATCTTACTTTGATGCTGCTACTTGTGCTAAAAACCAAAATCATTAAATTCCTGTAAAAAAAAGCAAAAAAAAAAGCCAAGAATTAGAAATTGGGTGTGGTTCCTTCATAAAACACCCTGGGTGTAGATTAAGTGTGTTATCATTAAAGCAGATCTCAATAAACCACATTGATCATAGCATGAGTGGCAAAACATTTTCATGACAAATAGTGTTTAAAATGAAAGCAGAAAGTTATTGGATAGGGATTCTTTTGGAAGGCGTATCTCTTTTGGGCTTTAATTTAAATCTATCCACTCCCATCTGATAAGGAAGTGTTGTTAGTAAAATACTGCTAGATTTCAATCTCATGTATTAAAAAGATGTAAGTTTCACCAAATTCAGGGTCACTTATGTTTGAGACAATTAGTGTAAAATTTGGCTAAAAAATTTCCAACTGCCCTCTGCCTGATTCCCGTCTTTTGGGAATCACTAGTTCCATTCTCTAAAAAATAATTGGATTCCCTATAACTTAGTCTGGCAAAACATGCCATGTAGGAACACAATGTGTAATTAATTGAAATGTTAGGGAAGTGCTTAAAAGCATTGACAGAGTAATTCCACTTTACAATTGCCTTATTACAATGTTATATTGTCATTCATATTTTATATCAATTTCCCCCTCATTTTTCATTCAAGCCAAGAATTTATAACCAAGAATCGCTTATTAAGAACTCAAAGGCAATTGCTCTTCATTTGCATTTATCATATCCTGATCTTTGAGAGATTCCCATGAAGTGAAAGACAGTCAGATATAAAATAAAAGTCCCATTAAAATAGATCAGTAATCTGTCAGAAGTTACAAGTTAAATTGCATACATAAGTCTCAAACTACCTTGCATGCAATTAATTAAAACAAACAAGATCTGGAGAATCCGAAGCTCTTTGAAAGTTGTAATTCTTCGTATGTTTTATTGGGAATGACTGCTGAACACAGAATGGTTTATTTTTGAGTAGATTTGCACTATGGAAACACCTCTTGATCTGTATTGTATGAAAGATTAGCACATTCAGATATTGTTCAGAAGGAAATAATAGTCTACTCAGAGTCAGTTGGAGGAGCCTATAAATCCTGTGAATAATAATAATAAAAAAGACAGCTATTGTAATTTGCTGCTACTTTACTCATAAACTTCCAGTGAATCAGCATATGTACAGCAGAATGACATGGGAATGTGGAATTAATTTTAAAAAGGTATTTTCCTATTTCAAAGACTTATCTTGATTATTATTAACTTGTCTTGGAAAAAAATATTAACAAATGGCTGGAGGCTGTTCTCTTTTAATTTTTCGAATGGCTCATAACCAAATGTGGTGATTCAGTAGCTACTCATGCATCATTCAGTTGCAAAAACCCGTATACAATATTTACTCACACAGTGCTAAATCAGAATTCCTCAACAGTGGAATTCCTGTCATCTCAATTATTTCTTCCAGAAAGTTACTCTGGATTATGATAATCGATTGACTCATGGTGGGAACATAAGTATTTTTGCCTTAAGAGTTTTTTTTTAATTAAAATAGGAACACAAAGTGGCTTTCTTTCCTTGCCCTGAATTTAATAGTTCAAACTTCAGGTGCACAACTACTCACGGAAGGAAAACCAGCTACTGATTAAGAACATGAAACTGATCTATAAACATGAGTAAAATATATACAATCTTTTGTAACTACAGCCAAACTGCGATTTAAACACTGTCTTGCTTCAGTCTTTTAATGCCTCAATGAGAAGCAGGGTGCATTGAGAAATTCAGCGTGAGGGCAACTATTAATAATAATACATGACATTAATAACAATATGCTCTTTAAGACAAACAACTTATAATGGTTTCCCTGCTTCCAGTTGAACCTACTTATTTTAAAACCTTTCATCCGTGACAGGAGCGAGGCAAAGGAAGACAGTGCCGTATTACTCTCTTTAAGCATGACCGCTCTTAATTGAAACCATGTAAAATTTACCCAGATATTATACCCAAGGCAGTTTCTAAAATGCTTGGAATAATAATCTTCATGATGAATTGCTTCATCTTCACAGCTGTTCTAAAGGACAGACTTTTCTCATGTTGGCAGTCAAATCTCTTAGTATTTTTGTTGGCTGAAACTCGCCAACAATCTTTGTTTCATCTTAGAGCACATGGTTGGTAAGCAAAATATGACTTTCCAACACAACTAGCAGACCTTTAAGATATAGAACAGCCCAGCAATATCCCTTTCCAACTCAACTGATATCTGAATACCAGATGACCAAGTCAGACAATTTTACCCACACAATTGATTCTTCCCATTCTCATGCTTTCTCTTCAACGCTCACTGCTGATAAAAGAATGCCATCAAGCTCACAGTTAAATTGACTGTAATAAATACTGTCCTACTCATGCTTCTAGCTTAAAGAGGACTAAATCAGGCAAAACAAATGCAGACTGTAGGAGTCAAAGGAGGAGGGGTGGGGAATTCCTGAAAAGGTCAAAAATAGGGTAAATTATGTTTTATTTAATTCAATAACCCATCACAAAAACAGACAGAAATGCATGATGGTTATAGGTTTAAGTGTCCATAAAGCACATTGGGAACAAATTCTGGTTGGTCTCTTCTGATTTTGAATTTATCAGTGACAAAAACAGTTCTAACTCGGCCATTGAAAAGTTCCAATGTTCAGATCAAAGAAAGTTGGTTAATCATGAAAATGAACAATTTGACTGCTTTTGGCTGAAGGAGAAATGCACAAGTTATTAGCTAAGAAGTGGCCATTGAGGGTTGTTCTCAAAATATATGTAAGAGATAGGTTACCGCAAACTTCTTTTTTCCCTTGAAATCAATCTATAGAAGACCTGAGTTAAGTTATTGTAAATGGTTATTTTTTTAAATAATAATAATCACAAACCACTTTGCAATTGCCTTGGAATGCAAGAACTGCACAATTGTGCCTATCAACAATTCATTGTTGTAGGAAATGGATCTTTAGAATGCCAGGTGTTGTGACAACCAACTTTAAAAAATGGTCGATTATGTAAGAATTGCATGCGTTTCCTTGAGCCGCATGATAGATAATCCTTAATCCAACCCAGAAGTTCTTTTTTATTTATATATATATATTATTTTTTTAGCGGGGAGGGTTGTTGTTGCATTGTTGTTGTTTTAACTAGAACAGTATAGCAAGGTTAGAGCTGTTGAGGCAAGTTCATTCAAAACAGTGGAATCTTTCTGTAGGGATGAATTTATGAGATTCAAATATCAATAGCAAGCTTTCCTGATTTGCATTGATAGCTTAATTAGAACATCCTTCTAAAGAACTTAGAGCTTGTACTAACCAAATTCATCTCCAGATTAGGTTTCAATCTCTGAATATTACCTTTGGAACCATATTGACCCGAATTGCTGTTTACCTTGTTAAAAGCCAACTGATTTAACATCGTACTTTCTTAATTTTGGTTTCCTTTTGATATTCATTTGATGCTGATTTTGTGAAACAGCCTTTTTGTCATGGATTTTGACACAATCTTTTAATAAAGGAGTGGCACTTCATTGAAAACACAAGACATTTTGGAACTGTAAAGATGGAGTTAACAATTTATATATATATATGGTCTCTAATTATGCTAAAAATGCGAATCCTGGGTAAATCCATACCATAAAATAATCCGAACACCAGGATAATACTAAAAACAAAACTGTTTAATATAAAAGCTGAGCCTTTCGTCGGTCAACACTACCGACATCATCAGAGCGTGATGCAAGATTGCTGGGAGTAACTAGGTCAAGGAGCCGAGCACAAAGTCGCCCGGCAGCATATATATATATATATGGGCTCAAGACATTTCTGTAAATGAGACAATGTTCTTTCTGTACAAACTGACCTGGGTAGGTAGAGCAATAATAACAGGTCAGCAATTCCCACTATCCATGAGGTTAGCAGACTAGTTTGTGGACCCCTCATAAACTTAGTACACTTTTTCAACACCTTATAGTGAATTCGCCATTCTGTCTGGTGGTCCTCTTGTTGCACACACAGATGCTGCATTGTGGCGTGACTAGAATGTGCAACTGTTACAATTAAAAAAAAAACCTCTAGCATGTATATGTTAGCAGCAAAGCTTAGAGTACCCTTTTGTTCTGCATAACCCAAAAATCAACCACACTGTTCCTCATCTCATAGAAGCCCTGGCTTGCAATTGCCTAGAGCAAGGGATGTTGGGAGATGTAGTTTACACATGAAATACCCATGATATAAATCAGGGGTCTTCAAACTTGGCCCTTTTATGACTTGGCTGGCTGAGGAATTCTGGGAGTTGAAGTCCACAAGTCATAAAAGGACCAAGTTTGAAGACCCCTGTTATAAATAAAGAACTAATTACTCCAAAACTGTAACACAATCTATATCAGAGGTACAAAACCAGAAGCTTGCCAGAGCTCCTTGTTGACCCTGAAAGCATTGGAGGGGGCCCCAAGGCCGCACCCCAAATTGCCACACAATGGAGAATTTTAATAACATTTAATAATTTAATGTGCATGGGAAGTAGTTTTACTTCCTGCATTTTATTTATTGCCATTTTAATTACATGTCACTTAAACCATTTAAAATTAAATTTCTTCCTGGACACACCCACTTTTTGGCAGGTTGGTTCCAAGATTATTTTAGGCCCGAAGAAAAGTTGCACGTAGGATCAACACTTTAATGCTATCTTTCCTATCGGCGACAAATTGCCATGTAATCTTGGATCTGGATGAGGTTGAATGAACCCAGTGCATTGGGCAACTCAAGTGCAATGCTTGTTTGTGTACAGGGAGAAGATAACCCTTGGGTGACTGGAATCTCATATATATCAATTGGGCATTATTTCCTATTGCGTTTGCAACGATCAGGGTCACTTTGTCAAATGGAGTCTCATAATAAGAAAGGTCAGTGTATTGTTTCATTAGGGCTATGCAAATAGTTGTATAATGTTGGAAAAGGTGGAAGGAAATAGAAGAAGGAACTGGCATATTATCAATCAGTGTGGTGCAGCTGGTCCTCAGATTATGACATTTGTTTAACAACTGTTCCAAGTTACAAGGGCAGGAGCTTCTTGTATGCACAAAAGCTGTTCTCTGAATGGCAGAGGTCCCCAACCCCTGGTCTGTGGACCGGCACCGGTCCATGGCATGACAGCAACCGGTCCATGCAAACAAGTGAAGCCTCATCTGCAGGATGCAAGCAGCACGCAAAACCACGCACCCTCCAGTCCACGGAAAAACCTTTCTCCATGGAACTGGTCCCTGATGCCCAAAAGGTTGGAGACCTCTGCTGTATGGCACATGTGTTGACTGAGGATCAGTGGTGCACTCCAAGAATACTTGTCAACCATTCCTGAACCTGAAGGTATTTGGGACCCAGAGGTGTAGTCTTCCGAGTTTTTGGACTCATGCTGGAACCAAACCTCAGGGAACTTCTCTCTGTGGCTGTTAGAGAGTCAAAAATGCCCGTCTCCAAATCTGAAGCTGGAGATGCACCCATGTCATCTCCATCCATCCAATTTTCTACATAATGGAATGTCTGCACTTCACATGAAGCCCTTCTGAACTGGGCAAAGAGTAAATAGCTCATTTAAAAGATTTCCGATGACCAGGCCACCCGAAGATGTGGTGTTTTAACATTCCTTGGACAAACCCCATAGCTTTGGGAGGAAGCAGAACCCTTTTAGAAATTATTTTAAGTTTTATCACAGAAATAGGAAAGGTCAGTCTGAGTTTCGTAGCCAACCTGATCAACTCTGGAAGCCCAGAGAAGCAGAAGATTTATGACATATTATAAAACAATCCAGTTGTTTATATTGGTGACCCCAGAAGCTCGTGATGGCATTTTTGTGTGTATGTGTGGAGAAGGTCAGCAAAAGTCCCAGCGTGGAATTGTTTTAAATTTGATCTGGGACACACTTCAAAATCCACATGGAAACTGTTTCTGCTGAGACCTACTTTCCCCGTTTAATTGAATGGATAGTGTTACGGCATTCCTGAGGGAAGGCACAGAGCTGTGGGAAAGGGAACAAGACATGATGAGTACAGTGTGGGTAGATTCTTTTTCACTCTAAACCTTATTATCGGCCCTGTAGCAGCTGTATTAATTCACTTAAATAAAACAAACATGCCATTGTAGGTAATACTGTTTATCAGTCTCATTTACACCTAGCTGGAGGGAGTTTGCATTCTGGCAATGATAGAGGCAATAGGAATGGGATACAATTCCTTATTTGCAGAAATCTTTCCATCTAAAAGGATTATAAAGTTGGCTGAGGCAAGGCACCGAACACTCATAAATATTCTAACCTTCATTTAGGCTGACTGCAATGTCCTTTCTGGTTTGCCACAGAACACCACATTTTGCACAATAGAATATGCAAGGCAGCCAAAAATAATTATCAGATTCTCTGTAACAACTATGATGAGAACATAAAACAGCCCAGCCCAAAGTAATTGCTGTTATGCAGTTGTGATATCTCTTTGCCACAGAGAACTGGTGTAGCTGTAGAAAAGGTATGAGTGCAGGACATGGGACTCTCCAGATGCTGTTGAACAATTTTCAGCACCCCAGCTGTCAAGACTTGCTAGTGAGGGATGCTGGCTGTCATACTTCTTCCACATCTGGCAAGTTGCATTTTATTCTCCTTCCGAATACCAACACATCCTTCGGCAAGCTTTGAAATGTGAAATGAATTTCTAACATAAATGAAGATCAGACAAGACCATCTGTTTCACCTGAGTATTTTTACAACCAGGCTAAAAACTGGGTGACTGTGAATTCTAGTTTCCACCTTAAGCATGCAAGCTGGCTGGGTTGGGTGTCTTTGGGCCAGTCCTTCTCTCTCTCAGCCCAATTCACATCACAGGGTTACTGTTGTGTGTGGGGGGGAGCAGGAAGGGGTGTTGAATTTGTTCACCTCCTTGAGTGATTTGTGAAAAAAACAATAACAGGATACAAATAAATAATAAGAGTGGAGTGGAGAGTTTCTTTGTGAATTGAGTTTTGCAGTGGTGCTTATTTCTGGTAAAAGAGCTGCTTAAAAAATCTGATCTGGTGGAAAGCTAGCCTAGAAGAAAGAAATAGAAATAACATATATAGATGGCCACTGAATCAGCAAAACAGAGACCAAAAAAAATCTGGAAAAGAGTTCTAATTGTGCTTGGGTTGTGGACAAAGCTTCTTAACAGTGGCCACGCATCTTGCTATTACTGTTGTATTACCTGATGTTTTACACACTCTCTTGCAGTCAGCGCCACAAACAGCTTCGGTAGCCTATTCTTTCCATCCCATTTTTTTTCAGCGCTCTGGGTTTTCTGAGCTAAATTTAGCCCTTAACGATGCTAATCCAGAGCTGCTTGAAAGCCTGTATTATTCCACCTCGACTCCTTTTCCTCTTAGCAATTATCTTGACCTTCCTCCTCTGCTTTTATCCGATTTCTTTTTCTCTTTTTTAACTTCTATTTTTTTTCCTTGACATTAATCCACTGGTGCACAATGCCTGCTTTATTTCTCAATCTTCACAAAGTCAAGGAATCCATCCACTGCGAGGATTACAGGATTTCTTACAAAAGAATCAGCGCATTACGGCTGTGGTTTAGGACGATTAAAGCCTTCTATTAAATTACTAGAGGGGAATAACAGTTGCCTCACCTGCATTGTGAAAAATCCAGCATAAATGCGGAGTGATTAGGGTTCCCCCACCCACCCTTCAAATCACTAAAACGATTGCAGTGAAAATAAAGGGCCTGGATGAGCTGATTCATAATGCTGTCAAAAGGTGCTGATAGGTTTGTGCTGCTGTAAGATCACATAGCATGGCGTGTATTACACCGTCTTTAGATCCTAAATACACTTACAGCCAGCATCTGAAAAGAGCATGAAAACAACAAGGAAATGTCAATGTGTTTGAAATACACACACATACACACGCTACAGGGGCACATGTCTCCGGTGAGTTATCTCAAGAGGCTGGAATACTAAGTTTCTTAAAATAGCATTCCTGGATATTCAGCGTAGGATCACATGATTTCTCAGTTTCCCGACAGAACGTGGGCTCACATGCTGCAGTAAACCATAATTTTCTTGGGTTCTGCTGGACATGAATTTAGGAAGAGGTTTTTCAATCATGGCAGGCCCATTCAATTCTGGTTTGACTGGATTGAATTTATTTACTTTTATCTCACCTTTATTATTTTTATCACTATCTCAAGGCAGAAAACATACTAATCCTCTTTCCTCCTTCTATTTTTCCCCACAGCCACAACGCTGTGAAGTGGGGGGGCTGAGAGAGAGAGAGTAACTGGACCAAGATCACCCAGCTGACTTTTATGCCTAAGATCGGACTTGAACTCACAGTCTCCTAGTTGATTGGCCTAAAGTCACCCAGCTAGCTTTTGTGCCTGGTGCAGGGTTAGAACTCACAGGGTTCTGGTTTCTAGCCTTAACCACTAGACCAAACTTTGATAATCAACAGGGGAACAAATGTATGAACCTAAATGATGCATTTGATGTAACAAACTGCACAGTGCAGATGTTAGCATTCTGTAACCCAATATTTGTTTTGTCAAATCTACCTAAATCTTATCTTCCAAACCACTGAATTTTCAGCAGTCCTAGTGAAGGACTCCCAAGTCTTATGTGATGGAATGGAGGTTTCTTCTGGACCTCAAACTTCCTGCCAGGGGACAAGTCCAAGGCTACATTTTTTATTTATCTAGAGAAATCAGGGCAAATCCCTGCCCTGTAAATCCATAAGATTTGTTGGGGGGCTTTTTTTTAGGTTGAAGCATTTCTGCATTTTTTAAAGAGTAGTGCTAAGTAGTTCTGTTAATCACAGCAGTTGTAATACTTGGCTGATCATGTTGTTCTTGACAAGCTAAACAGGTTTAGATCTGGTTAGTCTTTGGATGAGAGACTGGAATTTACAGAGTAAAAGAAAGCAATATAGTACAGCAGTGTTGTGAAGAACACAACATGGCATAGTGTTAGTTATTTAAAAGATTAGGTGTCTTCCATAGTTTCGGCCAGCCTTTCAATTGGGCAGAGTTGACACCCTTCCATTTTATGTCACACATACACTGTTAAAGAGGTGGGACTTTGATTGTGTGATTGTGACTAACGTCTTAATTTTTTTGATATCCAGAAAGATGAGTGTCCCTTCTCTGTCACACCACCTACTTTCTGGATTTGCCATCTCTTCTGAATTTATCTGCCCACCCTAAGCCTTGAAAACTTGGGTTAAGGCAAGCAAAAAGTTCTGTCTTTTTAATTATTTGTCAAGTTCTGTCTTTTTCTATTATTTAGAATAGTTTCTTGTTCTGGAGTCTTTGGCGTGTATGTGTGTCTTGCATTTAAATATTAATTCCATTATACGCCATCCAGAGTCACTATAAATTTGGCCAGACTCATCAATTTATTTTAATAAACACATTTCAATAACTACACCACGGAAATCGATGGGAGTTGATTTCAACTCAAAGAAAACTTAACCTACAGCTGAAGTCAACAACGGGCTGGGCTTGGAAATATGTAGTTGATAGTTGTATCGGAGCACCCTGGGATCTAAATATTGTACCAGCTAGTATTAAAATAGAAACACACTGGTGATCAGCTTGATTTATGTGTCTGGAGAGCTGCAGTGGGATTGGCCAAACAGTTATATCCTGAGCTCGGTCCAACATGCCTTCCACCTTCAACCGAGTATTGCAAACTCTATGAAAAATGGCAGACAAATTCCGGGCGATTATAGGCGAGAAGGTGGCCTTTGTCTTGCCTTGGTTAAAGTGTTTGTCATTTAAGCTTCCCGCATTTTTTCAAGTCAGACATATCTTACATCCATTTGGGGAATGGCATGTTTTTAATAGGAAACCTTATACAAGCAAGACTAATTGTTTGTCTCATCCAGAGAAGTGTAAGCTAGGTCTCTGAGGCCAACTTCATCTCAACTGTTCTTCTGCAACCCCAGAGTCACCTTTGACCAGGCTGCAAACTTAAGGACTACCTCAGCAGAAACCCGGCAGAGGACTTTTTTTCTGCCTCCTTTCTGCATTGAAGTAATGCTGTTGGGTTTATACATTTAAAGAAACACAGAAGATTGCAATATTCACCGCCTCCCTTTAAAAAAAAACCAGGGAAAAATAGAAAAACAGTCTTATGTGCATGATCCGGTTTGAACGGCAAATCTTACAAATTGTATCACTGGGCTGATAGGAACTGTAGCCCATGAGATGGATATAAAACTCAACTTTCAGTAGCTAAAAGCAAGGGGGAGGGCCTGTTCTTCTGCAGCAGGGCTGCTAACCTCAAACCATTCTTCTACAATGAAGAGAAAGTGGCACCCACACAGGAAGGATGTGGTTTGGGAGACTTTTGGAATTTTAGGAATAAACCTTTCAGATAGATGATATTGTAGATAGCCTGTCCTGTAATTACTGCAGCATGGTTCCCCAGCTAGAGTTTAAGTGCCCCACAAAGCACGGTTCATTGATAAAATGAAAATCAAGCCACAGTGATGTTCATACTAAAAATGGAAAAATGGAAAGTTTGTAATCCATGCCCAGAATCCTTGAAGGAGCATCTTCTTCCAGAGGTGTCTTCCACTTTCAGAGCAAACCCCCAGTAAATGGAACCTATTATACTGGGATTTTTAGCTCATTATTTTCTTCCTTTTTCTTTTTAAAGATGCACGTTATATTGTTATACGTTTGTTATATTGGAAGACAATTAGTGCATTCTCTTATTATCAAAGTCCATTTGTAACCTGTGCATGCATGACTATTGTTAATTATGCTGAACATATCCCAGATTAGATTTCCTACTGTATATGTGTAAAATGGACTTTCACCTACTAAATTCCTTTCAGGTTTTATAATTCATTACAAAGAGGATTATGTTTCCTGTGAATGCATCCAGAAACATGCATGAAACGTAAACTGTTTGCATAATTCTCTTTAATGTGGGGAAAGGGTTGATTTCCATTAGGAGTGAAGAAAGAGTTGGGAAGATTCTCTGTAGATATTGTTTTATGCTGATTTCCATCATCGTCAGAAATCCATTTGAAAGAAGGGTTTGTGTAAATGCAAAATTCCTGCATGTAAGAGATCTCATCAGATAAAAATAGATGTGATCTCAGTCTGTCTGAATTCCAAGAGAGTAGAGAGTCTCTTTTTTAAGAGATAAATTCATTGAAGAAGGAAAGCTGTGTTAGTCTACGGTAGCAAAACTCAGGAGTTTAGTGGCACCTTTTCCAACTATCTATTTTTATTAAAAAGTGTAAACTTTCCTGATCTGTGATCCACATTAAAAAAGGGGAAAACTTGAGATTAGTCCCAACCCTGTTGGCCTTTTCTAAGGCGTTGAAGACCTGGTTATGTGTCCAGGCCTGAAACTCCAAGTGTGTTAAGGGCCCGATTAGAAGTTTAAGAATTTAGGGATCCCTTTTTGAAGAAGATGGGCAGTTCATAAATGGGAAAAATAAATAGCAGACATCCAGACTCGTGGCCATGAAAAGCCTGGTGTTTTAGGAGTTGGCCCGGTTTTCTTTTAAAAGTGACTCTATTGATAAAATCTTCTCTACAATTGATAGCAGCAACTCCTACAGTTTAACTATAGATTAAGTAAGGAAGTCCTTCCGTTTATTCATCTCTTTCTCAGTGGTGAAGGACGATGTTTTATTATAGCTCTGTCTTAGTTGCAAATTGCCTGTACAGTATTGAAGTATTGCCATTGTTTGGTTTCTAGGCAGCTGGGCAGCAGTTAGCTATTCCCTGTTGCTTCATTAATATAATTCACAACTCAAATCCAAAAACAACAGAGAAGTTTCTTATAAATAGGAGGTATTTATGCCGTGTCACTCACTATTGCCTTTCACTTGCCAGAGAAGTTATACCCCGTCCTATTGTCTTTATCTCCTATGCAAGGAGAAACAAATTTGGAGGCAGTTCACCATGTAAAGAATGTAAGTTATCCTGATCCACAAATCAGTTAAGCTCATTTGTTTGCACTGAAACAAATTTAGTTACAATTAAGTCCCCAGGCTTGCGTTTAAGATATGCTTTGCCTTAACTGGTTAGACTGATGGAATGATGTACCTGTAAACTGAGCTCTGCCAGCATCCTAATTCATACGATCATTTCTCTGACTTGTTTTATTTTTATTCTTTTTTCCCCTTGACAGATATTTGAATGTTTATTTACCAAAAAGGGATCACAACAAAACATTGCAATGTGAATGGGGTTTTGTTCATCGTTCAACTCATTCAGCCATGCTCTTCTGTTGGATACTCCATCCCGTTTCTGCTCTGCCTTCTGTCTCTCTTTCTTCCCGTTCCCACAAGGCATACTCTGAACTCACATTTTTTTAATCCACTGAGAACGTTCAGTCCATGTGAATCTGGGAGCATTGTTTAGCAGTAATCATATACTGTATTATCATATATCAAATGAATGTTGGTACTTGTAGAGGGTTGTGGAGATCATCTCAAAGAAGGATTCAGTGTCTGTTAGGTAGACACCAGCTTAGCCTCGGAAAGGAAGAGAGTATAAGAAAGAAACTTAAGATAGGCCCACCTTGATTCTCTTGGACATAAGAAAGAGGAGAGAGAATCTCTCAGGCTTTCAAGATTCTGTGATTATACCCTGCAACAGCAAAGTAGAGTTCCAGTAGTCCATTTGAAGACTTTCAAAAGACCGTGTTGTCCTTCTGCATCTGATGCTTCCCTCTTGTGCATGTAGAGAGACCATTTGACCATGTGAAGAATTGAAACTTTCCTATATGATTGTTTTCTCCATTTATTCCAGTTAAATAGTTCCTTCTAGCTCTTAAAGCAGGCCAGAAGCCACGGGGAAGATTTTTTATATCTTAATGTGAATGGGTGATATGTCTTTGATGAACTGCACTCTGTCTATGAGTATTTCTGTATTTTCTCCCAACCACAAAAAGGATTTAAACAGCTGCTCCTGTGGCTGAATTATACAATACTGTCCATCTGTTGAGGACATTGGACTATTTTAGAAGGTCTATGTATCAAAAATGTTCAAGCCCATATAGACTCACTCCCAAGCCATTTGGCTTGAGGTATAAAATTTAAATATCGATTACACACTATAATATAATTTGGAGCCAGATTGTTCTCCCTTAAATCATCAGAACTATCGTAGGAAAACCATGATGGTAATTTGGACACCATTACACATGTATCTTCTTCTTAGTCCATCATTGACAAAGGTGCCCATTACTTCATGGTGGGGCCGGTTCAGAGAATACCTGAAGCAATCTTATATTTCAAGGGATATTTAAAAAAAAGAGGTGTGTCAACTAAAATATGGGAGCTACTGAATCCAAATTTAGCAGTTTCGGAATGTGTGTTGACAGGTAGAAATGAGATTCTGAGCTTTTGCTGGTTTAAGCAATAAAGTAATTAGGACTTTAGTCAGTTCATGGGTAGAGATTCTTTTTGAATAGCTATTTGCTCATCCTATTGGGCCGTTTGCTATATGGTGTACTTATTTATTTGTGAAGAAGATTTCCTTCCAACATACTTCCACAATGGGAAGGATAAAGGATGCATTGAAAAAGATCCTTCCTTCTTTAGAAAGAGAGCTAGGCACCAATGTCTTGAACACTGGAGCTTTTGGTGGGTGCGTACCAGCTCACCCCCATTTCAACACCTCAATTGCTCTTTAAGTCCTCAGGTGTTGGTATTAAGATACCACTCAACATCTAAGTGTAATTTTTGTTTGTTAAATGAACATCTGATAGGCTTATGTTTTCTTCGGTTCTTTGCTACATTTATTGCCAGTTTGCATCTTGTGATTCTGACATTTTAATTTTACTACAATTCTGGAAAGTAGGGTTGGGTTGAGAGATAATGACTAGCTCCAAAACTATATGATTGGGTATAAATAAGACACACGATGTGCTAATGCTGTATAAAATGTTAGGGTTTCAAAGATACCACCATATTTTACAGTAATAAGTTATCTCCACTGGTCTATTAAAAGCTGATCGTTAATCAAATAACATTACATGGTCCGATCATAATCCCTGTTGGAAATGAGACAGTGGAATAAATAAAAAATGCAAGCGCCAGCCAAAGGGGACATTTTTCCTCCATTTCTGGCTACCCCATCATATCTCTGGGTCTTTTCTATGTTTCTTTTTCAGGAGATTCTTAGAAAAGAGAGCAGTTAACATTCTTAATTTGTCTGTGCCACTTCTCTGCCTGTTACCCACCCAGGGGAGCTAATTGATGAAAAACAAAGGTTCCGCGGGCAGACAGAAAACTTTATCATGTGTCACGATGCATTCTTCTAAATGGCATTGTTTGTGCAGCTGTTCTCTAGAGCTGGCTCCATGGTTTATTTTTGGCCCATTTAGGAGGGGGAAAGGCAAGGGTGTTCTTTCGATTGTGACATGAATGATACCAAAGAATTAAAATAACAGAGCTCAGGAGATCTAAGGCAGCTTCTTGCAGAAGTCTTCTTGCGATGAATGCAAGATGTAGGGAAAAGATTTGGGACAATTCGAATGATAGGAGAACTCAACTGAAATGTCAGTCCATAGTTAGTACATTCCTGCCGGAGGCATGTTTCACTTGCATTATTTAAAGAAAGAAAAAGGCAATTATGATGTTTCTTTTTTTTCTACATGCTGTAAATGAAGACAACCTCTATAATGAAAGCTGTGGATCACATTGGGAGATGAAGGTGAAGATTAAATACAAAATAGACCAAACTAATGACAGCAGGTGCAGCAACCAGCTTTAGAAATGACAATAAAAATATTGGTGGATAGCTTCTGACTTTCAGGATTGACTATCAACAGTAAAGGAACCATCATCAAGGAATGTTTCACAGACTAGTGCTCGGTTGGTTAGCAATGAAAGCCTTGGGGAAGGTATTCAGATGTCCTAAGGTATCAGTGCCTACAAAGATCTGGACCATGCAGACAATGCTCTTCCCTGTGACACTTTAAGAAAATAAAAGTTGGACTTTTGATTTTGGAGAAAACTCCTGAGAATCCCATGGATCATCAAATGGAGATCAAATAAATTCAGAGACCTCATTTGAGGCACAAATGACTAGACCCACATTATCCTACTTGGGATACCTCATGCCAAGGTCTAGTTCTCTGGAAAAGGCTGTAATGCTGAGAAAGGTGGAAGGATGACCAGCAGTCAGCTGGATGGACTCAATGACAGCCATGATGACTGTATTACGGGGAAAGTTAAAGGTTCAGATGGAAGACAGGTCATCTTGGAGAAGAACTATCTTTTCAGCTGCTAAGAGTCAACACAGGCGTGATGGCATATAATCAATCAATCAGAGCAACACAGATAGTTATCATAGCTTTGCCAGCTTTCTTTAGATCTTTCAAAAAGAACATGTTGTTGGACATGTGCTCCGTTCCACAATGTTGTTGCAGCTCGCACTGGATGGATCAGGGTCCAGCCACCCAGAGAATTCCCAAAGTCAGAACCACCTATCCAAAGCAAACAATCCGAAGGGGAAATACAGGAAACCCAAACTCTGATTTCAAGCATTCATGGCTGTACACAGCACCCCATGGAGTACTTTCTGGATTTTGGCAATTCAAGTAAGGATTAATCTCTCCAGACTAAAATGCATTCGTCTTTTCACACAACTCATATCTCCTGTGTGCCTGACATGTCGTTCACCTAAGATGGGTCCACGATGTAAAAAAGATGCTGAGACTCTAGAAAGAGTACAGAGAAGAGCAACAAAGATGATTAGGGGACTGGAGGCTAAAACATATAAGGAATGGTTGCTGGAACTGGGTATGTCTAGTTTAACAAAGAGAAGGACGAGGGGGGACATGATAGCAGTGTTCCAATATCTCAGGGGCTGCCCCAAAGAAGAGGGAGTCAAGCTATTCTCCAAGGCGCCTGAAGGCAGGACAAGAAGCAACGGGTGGAAACTGATCAAGGAGAGAAGCAACTTAGAACTAAGGAGAAACTTCCTGACAGAACAATTAACCAATGGAACAACCTGCCTCCAGAAGCGGTGGATGCTCCAACACTGGAAGTTTTTAAGAAGAGACTGGACAGCCATTTGTCTGAAATGGTGTAGGGTTCCTGCCTGAGCAGGGAGTTGGACTCGATGGCCTCCAAGGTCCCTTCCAACTTTATTGTTATGATTATTATAATTCCTCAGCCAAGACATAAAAGGGCCAAGTTTGAAGACCCCTGACCTAAGAAATGTTACCTCAGAGAGAAATGCACGTCCCCAAAGTTGGCACAACCCTGAATTAAAGCAGGTCTTACTTTGCAAATAATTAAGATCCCTCTTTTCGCCTCCTGTGTCATTCATCCTGTTGTTTTTGCACGTTGGAAGCAGGAAAAGACGGTGGCATTTGCAGCCAGTGCTTTCTTGGCAGCCAGCAGAAGGATGGGCTTCTGGAACCCAAGGCATCTTTTGTGCACCCTGTGAGTCAGCAGCCATAATTCATGCTTGCTTATGGATAGTGCATTAATTAACCAAGAAGGAAGCCAACAACCGATTGATTTATAGTTACGCATGCCTTCATTCAAATGCCGATATGCTAAGTTAATAATGCGCCTTTTGAATACAGAGGTGGATTTGCAACATGTTTTAGTTCAATGGGGCTAAGCATGTCTATGTTTGCAGCCACCGCCTGGGCCCTTTGTAAGGCTGCTATTTAACCTGTCAAAATGGAATCCACTCTTCTTGATGAATCAATTTTTAATGTCACCTGGGAAGAGTCCGTGTGAGTAGGAAGCAGTCAAGACTAATGAAGGAGGCCTGAGCCTTTTTCTGGTTAGTGTGACAGAAAAACATGCCAACAACTGAAGAGAACTGAACAGTCACTTTACTTTCTAAAGCTAGCAGGTTACAATGAATAACTGGTCCTTTGTCCCCTGCAGAGCAACAGCCTCAAAACTGCATCAGTCTTTTATATATCATGCTGATCAAAAATAGATTAAAAACACGCACACGTTAGCAGAAGATCCAAAATAAAGAAAGAGCATCTGTGTGTAAAGGGTGTGTCTGTGTGCCAGTCAGGTTTTGAATTGCTGTATTTACTGCAGAAGGAAGGAGACAGATAAAGAATCAACATTACACATTGTTGAATCCACAGCCTCTATGAAAAACATACATTCTGTGGGTATTTAAATCATTGACAACATCTTGGCACAGTTATAAAATTGCTTCACTAAACAACAGTAAGAAATAAATCTAAAGGCAGATAAGCTATATTTTGGCTGCATACAAGATTATAAAGAATTATAATCAATGCAGCATCTTGAACAAATCCAGCCAATGGTAGCTTATTCAGCCAACCAGGATTAAATAAACCATGATTTAGCTCCAGGTCTCTCCCTACAATACCCTTTAGTCTGGCTGTCAGACAAGTGTATGATTATGGCTGATAAATGAATCTGACAGCCTATGGGTGGAGTTGCTATAATACATGTTAAATTAGGTTTAAACATTACTTTTCAGGACTGACTTCATTAACTTCTTCTGGCTTTTCCAAAAGTTGCAGATTATCAAATATTTTAGAGCCAATTAGTTACTGTCAGAGCATTTGCCTTGAAGATGTATATAGTAGTATTTTAAACTTTTATCTTAGTGCGTTAATTATCTTCCCTGATTAGGAACTGGGGTTTGTGTGTGTGTTTGTTTGCTCTAACTTCCAAAACACCTTAAGGCATGAAACCTTTAAGTGCTCACTGCAGTCAGATTCATTCATTACCATTATGATGCCCAATTAAACAGCAAAGTTGAGTTGATAGGTTGTTTTGAAAAAGGAAGAATGGGCTCTGCAAATATTACTTGGGGCAGAAGAAAAACAAATGGGAAGGTTTGGAATTAATGGGAAAGTGAGATTTAAAGAAGTAGGAACAAGCTTGTGTACTTTTGTCTTAGAGATTTGAAAAGCACAATAAAGAAATTCTTGACATTCTCTTTTTAGCAGCAGTTTGGCTAATTGGCTAATTAATTTGTCAAATTTGAATTTAATTGCATTCTTCATTGCAACTGAAGTTTTTCTTGGAAGGCTGAAGGCCCAAAGCAGTGGCATAAAACACCTCCCCTACAGACAGCATTGCTTTGGCACAGGGGTTCCCAAGCAGGGGTGCGAGACAATATTCCAGGGGGTGCGAAAACTTGGGTTTTCAAAATTATAGTGTATATGCATAATTCGTTACCATTATTTCAAACTTTTGTAAGGGGTGCGAGAGTATATCAGAAGTGTTCTAGGGACGCGGGGTATAGAACAGGTTGGGAGCCTTTGCTTTAGAAGAATAACAGAGTTGGAAAGGACCTTGGGGTCCTCTAGTCCAACCCCCTACTCAAGCAAGAAACCCTATACCAGGGATGTCAAACTGCTGGCCCATGGGCCGGACGTGTCATCCGGAAGCAACGCCCACCCCATTGCCGGCAATGACGAAACCGTCCCAATACGTTGTGCGACGTCACGTGACATCATGAGTTTGACATGTCTGCCCTATACCCTTTCAGACAAATGGCTGTCCAATCTCTTCTTTAAAAACTCCAGTGTTGGAGCATCCCCAACTTCTGGAGGCAAGTTGTTCCACTGACTATTTGTTCTAACTATCAAAACAATTAGAGTAACCAACAACTGTTAAGTTCAATTAGGTTGAACTTAATCACTCATCCAATGTTTTAACATGCATGAAATAGGCCAGAACCTAATCTATTGGCCAGGAAAAGAATGGAAGTGATGAGTAGTTAGTCTTTTACTCTCAAGTAACATCAGTGGTAGATAGGTCAAATATGTACAGCGTTTACATTATTTTCTCCATGGATTGAAGATTGTCACTTATTCATTTCTCTCATGTGTGTCTACATTTAAATAGACTGACTTTGGGTTATGGTGGAGTTGTGACTCAGAAATCCAAGCCAGATTTAATCTCTCCTTTGACGTGTAACATAAGAGTGAACTGTTAGTAATAGTAAGCTATTATCTCACAGCACAAGTTTCCAAATTGCACTGGGATAATGCAATGAACAGGTGTTTGTGGGACAAAACTCTCTCAGTCCAGCTTGCAATGTAGATTAAATGCAAGACATGCTGTCCCTTTCATTTCAGCCCCTTTTCAACAGAGAATAATAGTTTAATAAGAAACAGAGTCTAATAAGACTACCCTTGTGCAATTGCCATAAATTACCTAAAATCTAATTTGCAGCATTGAACAGTATTCACAATGCATTTTGAACAGCAGGTTATTATTATTATTTTTTAAACTATTTCACAATAAAAAGGCCAAATGCACATAGGATTTCTCCACTACTTCTGGATTGGGTGAAGGATCCATTTCCTAGAATGAAAAGGGTTGGGCAGAGGCAGTGGCAGGAATTAAGAATCTGTGCATACCTGCAGCCAGAAAGGGGCAAAAAAGTTGTTTCTATGTTTTTGTTTTATTTTGACTGTCTCCAGCCAGCAGAGAAGAGCTCTTCCATTGCCAGCTCATTTATTTTTTTTCTTATTATTTATTTTTCTTCCTCATCACCTTAGACAGTGTTCACTCAGCCAAGATCTCATTTCTGCCTCCCAGCGAAGCTGACATGCCAGCAAGCCGCCAGCCCATAAATCTTTCCTTCTCTTTACTTTTGTTCCAAAAAAAGATTTAGCCAAGTTTTGCCTGGAATAAAAACTTGGCTAATTGTATCTGTCTATGCTCTCCATCCATCCGTCCGTCCGTCCGTCCGTCCGTCCGTCCGTCTATCTATCTATCTATCTATCTATCTATCTATCTATCTATCTATCTATCTATCTATCTATCTATCTATCTATCTATCTATCTATCTATCTATCTATCTATCAATCACAAGTATAAACATTTATTCCCCCTCCCCCAAACAAACATATCAAATGTCAAACAGATTTCTAAATTTATTTTAGGGGAGGAATTATGGTTCTCCGACATTATCAACTGAAATCTATGCTACAGGAAAACATGTTGGGTCATTTTGGATTCACAGATGACATTGCTTTTTCAGCCACAGAGGAGTCACATGTCTCTTGAATCCAATTGTTAACATGATTACTTTTCTAGTTTCTCAAAATTATTGCCCTGGTGGTGTTAATGGTGGACTCTTATACCCGGAAGTTTATCTTTCAAATCTCATCCTAGCCAGGAACTCACTTAAGTGGGCTTTGGCAAATCAATTCAGTTATTCCCTTTGAGACGTTCCAGAAAGCTACTGAAGGAAGGAATCAGGGATCCTTGTAAATCTTGTTCTTTCCACCTCCAGTCTTGTCCTGCTGATGGAACAGATCTGATTACCTTCAGCTCAGTGCAAAACAGTATGACTCACATGAGCTTCCTTCGCTTGCGCAGAGCTTCTGCTCCTGTAAATCATCCTTAACAGGGTTCAAGAAATGCGACTGCACTTTCCTACAAGGCTCCCCTAACTGCATTGGGAGATCTGAAAGGAAGGAGCAAGGCTGGAACACCTTGTCGCCCTTCCCCCATCCTTTAAAGAGAACTTTCAGCTGTTTCTTTCAACCTACAAAAAGAAAAAGAGAAACTCCTCATGTTGAAAGAGAGAACTAAAAGTCCCCTTGATAGGAATGACAGCATTAACCTGCTTTGCAGGTTTATTGTCAAAATTGCCGAGAATAGCGTGCAAGTAGTCCTTGGCTTACAATCATTCATTTGGCGACCCTTCAAAGTCACAACGGCACGGAAAAAAAATGAGTCACCACCAAGTCTTGCACTTATGACCATCAGAGTATCCCTGCAAAGACCAAACTCTGGGTGCATTTATGACAATTGCATTATCCCGGAGTCAGGTGATCACCCTTTGTGATCTTCCCAACTGGCTTCCGATAGGCAATGACCGTGTGATACACACGGCCAAAAAGGTCATAAAATTGGGTGTGGCTCACCTCATCGCTGCCTTGCTTAGCACCAGAAATTCTAGTCCCCATTGTGGTCATAAACTGAGGACTACCTGTACATTGATGAGCATCGATGACAACAATGATTCCCCTCCTCCCCAATTAATGGGATTTATTTGCAAGTCAGCATTTTGAGGATTGAGATGCCAGAAAATGAAATGGAGATGGGGAAGGTAAGTGACTTGTTAAAGGTCATGCTATGAGTCAGAACTCAGAATAGAACTGGGGTCATCTGAGTTTATGGCCAACCTCTTATCTGCCGAGCTTGGTTAATTGTTTAGCTTTTTTTTAAAAAAAAATGGTTTTCCTTTTAACTGGAAAGGCAGCCCCAAGGTTTTTACACTTTTTTTTTGTTTATGAGTTTAAAAACACAGAAATGTTAAATGACTTTACATTGCTTAGAAACGTGAGTCCTTCTAACTCAGGGTTGGCAAAGAACTGGCGGGATTTTCAATCTGGGGGTTCTCTGGAGATTCTGGAAAGAACGTGTGTCCTACAGAGACTCCCTGGTTGTCCACTAAATCGGCTGCCTTTCAGGCCAGTGAAGAGAAAACTTCTGAACAAATGCAATCTGATCAGAAGTAGTTGTGCTGCCTAAAATGTGACCTTCTCCTAAAGGAGGAAATAATAAAGAGTAAAAATTAAAAAAAATAAGAAAGTGTGCAGAAAAGAACAACAACGATAAGGGGTGTGGAGGCTAAATTGTACAGTGAACAGTTAAGGGAACTAGATCTGTTTAGCCAACCATAGAGAAGGATTGAGGTGTGTGGGGGGGACATGATAGCTGTCTTCCAGTATTTGAGGGGCTGTCATAAGGAGGAGGGTTTTGATTTATTCTCCAAAGCATCTTAGGGCAGGATAAGAAGTAATGGTATAGATTCTCCTGCTTGAGCAGAGGGCTGGACTAGAAGACCTCCAAGGTCCCTTCCAGTTCTACTCTACTCTACTCTACTCTACTCTACTCTACTCTACTCTACTCTACTCTACTCTACTCTACTCTACTCTACTCTACTCTACTCTACTCTACTCTATTGTTAAAGAGTGATCCAACTTAGAAGTAAGGAGAACTTTCCTGACAGTCAGAACAATTAATCAATGGACTAGCTTGTCTCCCAGAGTTGTGGGTGCTCCATCACTGGAGGTTTTTGAAAATAAGCCAAACAACCATTTGACTGGGACAGTTATAAGGTTTCCTGCTGTGGCAGGGGACTGGACTAGAAGACCTCAAAGGTCCTTTTCAGCTTTATGATGATGTTCTAAAGAGGAATGTAGCTGAAGAAGAGTCTTCTCATTCATGGCTACCAATGCCTTGCTCCAGGGCAATGATAGGACAAGGACTATGTACTGCTCTGTCACTGACTTCATCACTCACCACACCACTGCCAGCACACCATCTTTTCCTCGTTGCCATAGTACTGCAAACCTCTGCAGAAGTTTCTTCTCCACCCTCCATGGCCCTCCTGCAGTTTCAGTTACACTCCCCACCCTAAAGGATGGGACACAACACATTCCTTCTTACTACTAGCTGAACTATTCAGATTTACAACCAAAGCAGAAGAAGGCACTTGTGGAAACCATAATCTTCAAAGCCTTTTGAGAAAATATCTCCAAGGTGGTGCCCGAAATAGACTGAGATAAAACTACGACGTTGGGGGAGACTGGGCCAAGGAGAGAAGAGAGAGTTCAGATTTCAGTTACAACATGGCAACTGGCAGCCAGTTGATTTGAGCACACCTTACACCCCAAGATATGGCAACTTCAGCAAAACTGTTCTTCTCCATGGGAGCCCTCCCCCCCAAAAAAGCAGAAGCACTTCCTTTTTCATGAAATTGAAAGACAAAGGTTAGGAAAAACCAGATTTATTTTTTGGATCCAGCATAACTTTTTACCTATGTCGGCTATTAGAGAAGCTTGTTATTTTTCATTTCCCCAATGAGTTGATGTTGATGTTTCCACTCACTGCCCTTTTCTTAAACCATGTTTGACTCTCCCAAACTGCAGTCACCCAGGGCATTCTTGTCTTTGAATCCCACCCAAATAGGAACCATTATCCCAACAACTTTAATATGCCGAGAAGAAAGACCTTGCTAAAGAATGCTTCCCTGTAATGATTTCAATCTTCCAGACTTTGTGTGCTTGTGGTTGTGTGTTTGAGTATAGTTTTTGAGTGTTATTGGTTTATTACTTTTTAATGGCTTTTGCGGTTTGCTTGAAAATTGTGGAAGAAATCATGACTGCAAAAAGGGTTTAAGTAAGCTATGCTGTTTCTTTGCGATGTTTTTGGCAGAAAATGACCCTGCTGCCATGTTTTCTCCTTCAATATAATTAAAAATTAGCAATGTTTTACTTATTTGCAAGCATTTGTGCTTAAGTAAAGTGGAAAGTGTACCAGCCTACATATGCACAAACACACACTTGTGAATGTATTTGGCTTGCGTTTTTAAACACATTGACTTGGTTGACACTCGTGGCTCTAAGTACTTGGGCCAAAACCCTTCTGTCATGGGTTTTTAATTCTCCTTTTATTCAGAAAACATACCGACATTCATTAAAGGTAGATATTCCAGAATAAAGAACGCTCCAGATAACCAAAGTATTTCAAGTATCAAATGCATAAAAATGTGAGACGTGCAAACAAAAACAATGGCCATTTATAACATGCTTTAGAAATGCTGAATTTTTCAGCAAACATATGCCAAACAAGTCCAGACAAAGAAGAGCAACAAAGATGATTAGGGGACTGGAGGCTAAAACCTACAGTATAAGGAACAGTTGCTGGAATTGGGTATGTCTAGTTTAACGAAGAGAAGGACGAGGGGGGACATGATAGCAGTGTTCCAATATCTCAGGGGCTGCCACAAAGAAGAGGGAGTCAAGCTATTCTCCAAAGCCCCTGAAGGCAGGACAAGAAGCAATGGATGGAAACTGATCAAGGAGAGAAGCAACTTAGAACTAAGGAGAAACTTCCTTACAGTTAGAACAATTAACCAGTGGAACAACCTGCCTCCAGAAGAGACTGGACAGCCATTTGTCTGAAATGGTGTAGGGTTCCTGCCTGAGCAGGGGGTTGGACCCGATGACCTCCAAGGTCCCTTCCAACTTTATTATTATTAAGAATAAATTGATCTGTCCAAATGGAGGCAATGTCCTCTTAAACCTCTACAGAGAATTGCAGCTTCTTCTCTAGCACCATAAGGGTAAATTATATTTATTTCATAATAGCCTCCAAGTGTGTTGATTTGTGAAGCTGGCTATGCTTGCCAATAAATGGTAAATTTATTTTAAAAAGGAAGGGGGAAAAAACGAGGTTTATGATCATTCCACTGAAACTTCTTTACCTTCAGTGCTATAGATGAATTTCCTGAAGTCATAAATTCTTCTTTCCCCGCTTGTAAGAAGGTGACTGCCAGCCATGCCTTAATGCTCTGTTCCTTGGCTCTTCCAGTGCTAATTCCCAAGGAGTTGAAGGATGAAAATCAGAGCAAGGGGCATAATTGGAGGCTAGAACAGCTGCCTAGGCTGTAACTAGATCACACGCAATCTGCATATCTTCCTGTTGCAGGTTTATGATTTTATACATTTAATTGAAAACAAATGGTGATCCATTCAGGACTGAGGGCATTGGAGAAAATCACTTTTCTTGTCCTAATAAAACCCTCTCTTTTCCGACACCACCCCTAATCAATTGGTGCCTGTACGTAATTACTTAAAGCTTGCTGCTGTGTCTGGAACATAGTTTTTAAAATGAAAGAAGGGAAAGGAAGATGCTGAAAAGAAGTATTGCCTCTACCCTGTCTTTGGTGGTCCCAATCTATGTACTTATCGTACCTACTATGTACTATGTCAGGGGTCCCCAACCCCGGCCCTTGGACCAGTACCGGGCCGCGGCATGCCAGCAATCGGTCGGCACAAACAAGCAAAGCCCCATCCATGGGATGCAGGCAACACACAAAACCACACATGGAAAAACCTCTCTCCACAGAACCGGTCCCTGCTGCCCAAAAGGTTGGGGACCACTGTACTATGTATTAATCAAATCTTCCTCAAAGTAGAGCTGGGAATTCCCTCAGTAATGCCTTTCCTTCTGATGCTTATTTCCCAGGTCCCTCTTCTCTTCGGGCTTATCCGCTCATCTCTGTCATCACCAGACAGCCTTCAGCCGTCTCTCACTTCATTCCTGCAGTGACCACCTCTAGGGTTCTCTCACCACTCCCACCTTCGGCAGGTACCTGTTCAGAGAGCCAAGCCAACGAAACTCATGGAAGCAGTGAATCCGAGACAGAGCAGCCCACCCTCCCCTTGAAAAAGCCTCGCCGCAGCCGGACCATCTTCACGGAGTTGCAGCTGATGGGACTAGAGAAGAAATTCCAAAAGCAGAAGTACCTGTCCACCCCAGACAGGTTGGTTGAGGAGAGATTGGGTTGGGTGAGTGAATGAGTGAGTGAGTGAGTGAGAGGGCAACCCAACTGGTTCGTGATAAAAAGAAGCCACTGAGGCCTTGATGGGCAACCTGGCGCTTTTAAAATGTCTTGGATTTCTACTCCTGTCAACCTCAGCCAGCATGGGCAGAGCAAGGGAGCACAGGACTTAGACTCTAAAGCAAGGGTCTTCAAACGTGGCCCTTGTATGACTTGTGGACTTCAACTCCCAGAATTCCTCAGCAAGGCATGCTGGCTGAGGAATTCTGGGAGTTGAAGTCCACAAGTCATACAAGGGCCAAGTTTGAAGCCCCCTGATCTAAAGCATATTGAGGTCATTTAGGTTTTGATTTTTGCACTAGCAGGATTCTAAGAGCAAGTTGCTATTGAGAAGGATATGCCTGTGTCAAGTTCCATGTTAAGAATTCACCCACCAATCACTTCTGCAGTCTCAGCATGGTAAAATTGTCTTCTGAATACTCCAGCTTTGGAGAATCTTTGAAAGTGGGTTGAACTCAAGATTGAGTCGTACCTTGAGGACTAGCATGTATGGTGGCATTGGACGCCAATATTACAAGTTTCTCTTTGTGAAGTGAGACTTAGTGGCCTTTAAGAAGACAGCAGAAATTCTGCATGAGCCAGAGTGTTATAATATAGAGCGTTTTGACTACTACTCTATGTTAGATCATTCAAAATAATGGACGGGTGAAGGCTAAATTGTGATTATAGTAATGAAAGATCCTTCTACAAAGTCTAAGACAATTGGAGGAAAAGGAAGTCTTCCATCCTTCTGAGGTCAGTAAAATAAGGACCCAGATTGTTGGGGGCAACAAGCCAACTAAGTAAACCACTTAGAGAGGGCCGCAAAGCACTGTGAAGCGGTATAGAAGTCTAAGTGCTACTGCTATTTACCCTATTTCTCTCTAGTGGTAGGAATCCCTATTGTCAGTACTTGACTGAAGATTTTGAGACAGTTACTCCTCAAAGTCCCATATACTGGAGCCTGGAAGAGCCAGGGTTTGCAAATTGAGAATTATCTTTAACTTTCTTGGATACTCATGTAATCCACAAATCATGGGGCTGTTCAAAACAGTGGCTGTTTAAACATTCTTACGAACAGATTAAGATCCTATCCTTATTCCAATTGCATACATAACTCTGTTCTCAAAGGGAGGAGATTGGATAGGGACCTGACCCTGCACCATTAATTTTCTGTTATCTTTGATGAGAGTCCCAAATGGTTAATGGGTAGGGCCAGCTAAGGGACATGTGGGTAACAACTAACATGGAAGGAGAATGTTTTTTTTATCTCAGTTACATTTTTAACAGTAAAAGGGGGGAATAGCTTCTACATTTACCATTTGAAAAAAAGACATTCAGAAGTTTTAGATTTAGACTAATTCAAGCAGAGCAATGTATCCCTGCAGGAATAGTGATTTGCATTTGAAGGCTAGAGAGAGAGAGAACTTTATTCCAGTCACTGACCAATAAAATGAATCCATAAAATGACCAATAAATAAAACCAATAAAAATGACCAATAAAAACGAACCACACAAAATTATCCCCTAGCCCAGTGTTTCTCAACCTTGACAATTTTAAGGCATGTGGACTTCAACTCCCAGAATTCCACAGCCAGCAATGCTGGCTGTGGAATTCTGGGAGTTGAAGTCCACGTGCCTTAAAATTGTCAAGGTTGAGAAACACTGCACCTAACAACAATTGTTAGCAGCCTTGAAAGACAGAGCGAGCTGCTTTATATGTTATGGAGGGGAGAAAAGACTAACCAGGCAGATGCTTTAAAATTCAAAATACCTAGTTTTAATCTTCTGAGACCAGGCACCATTTTAGCCTCATCATATCACCACTTCAGAAAGGAAATCCCCTGCAGGGTTTAGTCTGTTTCTCAAGCAAGCATTGAAGATGAGGCCGTCTTTCCAGCCATAACAGAGTGGGGTCCCTAAGCCCTGCTCCTCTCAGCTGTTCAGGTGCTGAGTGGACCATGATAGCTCCTAAGCATGTGAAGATGAGCCTGCTCTTGTCTGAAGGCTCGGACACATAATCGGATCAGATTTCAAAGCACCCTTCCCTTAGAATCAAAGGCTACATGAATAGATCATATCAGTGGAAAACACATACCAGGCTGTGAGTGTGCTGGATATGTGCATACTTGCCAGCATAGATTTATGGGCAGTGATACTTAGAAGCTTGTTTCCTATGAAAGGGAGAAGCAAATTATTTCCACTAGCTGAGAGCAAATATGCAATCAGCGGAGAGCAAATAGGAGCCGGTGTGGAGAAGGAAACCAGCTCTTGGTTTTCACTGTTGTTTGATCATCATCATGTAACAAGAATCCCAGAATTAATGACAGAACAAATTGACTTTAAAAAAAAAAGTTGAATTAAAAGTGTGGGAGTTTCATTCTAGATTGGGTTCTGGATCCTGAAATTCAGAACATGAAGGGTTTAGTCCTTGTTACCCTAACCCTAACTCTAACCCTAACCCTAACCCTTGTTGGTGGAAGGGAAGCCGACTGAATGGAGCATAATTTTAATTAGTTTTAAAGAAGAATCAACTGTATCAAAGAAGGAAGTCACATTCATCTAGCTTGTACAGATAATAGCAATGCCATAGTTTGACCTTATATCCATTGGGGAACTCCCAGCCAGCAAGGAAGAGGGATCAAGAGGCCTGGTGGCTCAGTGGTTAAACAGCAGTATTGCAGGCTCACTCTGTCCACAGCCAGGAGTTCGATCCTGATAGGGCTTCAAGGTTGACTCAGCCTTCCATCCTTCCAAGTTCGGTAAAATGAGGACCCAGATTGTTGGGGGCAAGAGGCTGTCATTGTAAACTACCCAGAGAGTGCTGTGAAAGTACTATGGGGTGGTATATAAGTCTAAGTGCTTCTGCTATTGCTATCAAGTGGGAACTAGCCTTGAATCCTTGCTCAGCCACAAGAGACATAAGCCTGATCTTCCCCTGAAGTTCCAAGAAGCTTATCTCTTTGTTCCCAAAAGCAGTCTGGGGAGATTCTTGTACTATAGGTAGACTACAATAAAATAGTCAATTTGAACCTGTCCTGGGTGGATGTGGTTGCTTGAACCTGACAATATCCTAACTATCTCCAAATCTTTGCCTGGCCTTAAACATTATAGGTGAAGAAGCGTGCTCTTTTTAGATCTTGCTGAACTGTAATTCCCAAGTTCCCTGTAATTCTCAATGGCCTATACTGTAATTCCCAAGAGCCTATCAGCCATAGGCCTCTTGATCACATTTTCAGGCTACTGCTGCTCTTTGAATTGGCTGGTGTTAATATTGCTCAGCTTTGTACATGACTAAGCCCGATGTGCAAGGGCAATTTTAGCGGCTTTATGCCTCACTCTTTGTGTTTGTTGCTCCCGTTTCCTAGGCAGCCATCAGTAGTTTTCCACAGGCCAGCAGCCCAAAAGGGTTACAGGCAATCTAGCCATGATAGGCATGTATTATCTGGCCCAAGAAGATTGATCTGATACATATCCCTTTGGCAATGGAATGGGGAGACTCGCCCCTAATACGTGAAAACTTGGAAATCTATTTGTTTATGTACTTTCTCAGAAGGTCTCTCCTTTCCACCATAAAAGGGATAGTACATTGTGGTATCCAATTTCTCAGAATATTTTCTGGGCAATAAAATGATGATGGGTTGGAGATTCTGAAGATAATGTCTTGATCAATCTCGCTGCCCTAAGATACAACAAGCCTATAGGTTGCTAGCATAGGGGATTTTAAACAAGGATTGCATGGACATTCATGGATAAGGAGAAAATTGTGGTGAGCCCCGGGAGACCCATAAAATCATACCACCCAATCCCAGGACTGGGATTTTTCTGCTTTGTGGAGAAGTTAAAAATAAGGGCAGTAAGCCTTTGATAGATGACACCACTGTTTCTTCTCTATGTCCCCTGCAGCCTTGGATAGCTGAAAAACAATATAAATATGGTTTGAAGGGGCACTTTCAGTTGTGGATGATAGATACAATCTCTCACCATTGGTTGTAATGATAGGTTGATAAAACCCCAAAGAGTTGGAAGGTTTTTAGATTCCTTGCTCAGACTGGTTGGGACCCTGTTCTAGTTCAATGTAAGTGACTTCCCATCACATTGCACTTGTGTCAGAAGCACCAAGGTGCTTTTGGATTGATAGGATTAGCCAGTGACATCACCATTTATCCTTTTAGCCATTATCATCATTATCCAATTACCATTATTGGGGGTTCCTTTCATGTCCTTGGCAGGAGCTGGAGTGAAGGACGAGCGCTCACCCTGTCCCATGGCAGCACTCGGGTCTTGAACATGGACTTGCTAATCTCACAATCCATATAAGCTCCACCATGCTCCTAGCAACTTCCCATGATCTGATCCCTTACAAGATTTTTCAGTTGGGTTCATCCAATTTGTTATATTAGACCAAATGTGTTTGGTGTCTCTGTTCATCAAGGTATGGGAGCCCTTCATTGTCTTAGCATGTTGTAGGAACCAGGTCATCACATTAAGCTATAATACAGTGATGGCGAACCTTTTAGAGAAAGAGTGCCCAAACTGCAGCCCAAAACCCACTTATGTATCGTCGGGTGCCAGGTGGGTGTGGCCCATTGGGTAGGTGTGGCCAATTGGGTGGGCGTGGGCCATTAGGTGGGTGTGACTGAGGTGGTAACGGCAGACTGAGTGGGACTAAAAAGTTCAATCAATCAATTCCAACTTTGCGAGATTTTTTTTTCCCCGCGAGAAGTTGAAATTGATTGATTGATTGAACCTTTTTTTTTTTGCACACGGCGGTGGATGCCCAAAGCGAAAAGGTTTTATAAAACCCAGCTGAAGGCCTAGGACTGGGGAAATGGTGCGCGTGCCCACAGAGAGGGCTCCGCGTGCCACAGGTTCGCCACCACGGCTATAATATGATGCCTTTGTTTGGACATAGCCTATTAAGTGGCGAGCACTACACTGTGTTTTGTTAACCCAGTATGCCAAATTGTATGAACTCAGCCTATATACGCAATCACTTGTTTCCAAACAAAGTACAAACGCTTCCACCACTGTTCCACAACTGCAACCTAGGGACAGAGTGTATTGTTTATGCTGGAAAAGGCAACTTAAGAAAAAAAAATTGGTTGGGAAATTTTGGACTAATTCAAAACCATTCATTATGCAACTGCTAGTGCGTGAAACAAGACAAGGTGCATCATGTTTGTTTATGTTGCCTCCACACTGTTTGTGTTCCGGTTCACTAATATTAATCATGGAAAAAGCATAACTCATGAGCAGTACCAGCAAGTTTCATTCAAGTGAATGAGCTTCACTCTGACATTCCAGCTCTGAAGGAATGATTAGGTAAATACAGTTCTGATGTTAGGGGAATACCTTCTGCTATTTGTCATGTTAGGGAAGACCGTGCTGGGCTTAAAAGCAGTGAAAAGAAGGGAAAGGCAGAAAGTAGAACAAGGTATTCTTGTAGATCTTTATAATCATCAATGGCTATTAGAGAGTATGGTAGATAAGTTGTGGATATTATAATGGCTTAGTAACCCTGTGTTCCGTTCTGGGAAGTGAGGGAGGGAAAGGGGGGGAAAGGGAGGGGGAGGGGGATAATGGGATGGGGGGGAGAGTTGGGATGGTATTATAAGTATGCATTAATAGTTATATAACTAAAATGTGTAATGTTAGAATTGAAATGTATGTATGTTAATGCATTCTATGTTTGAAAGATGTATAATAAATGAATATATAAAACAAAAATATAAAAAAGAAAAAAGAAAAAAAATCATCAATGGCTCAGCTGAGTTGTTCAACTCCAAAAGTTTTACTTTGGGAAAGCAAAATAAAAATCTTCTGCCATAACTATTCTTGCTTTAACATTTCTCAGCCACACTAGTTTCTTATTTCTAAAAAGAAAGAATTAATTGGTTGCCCTTGGCCAGATCTCTGAGAGACAGTAGATCAAACATTTTAATCCCCAGTTTCTCACAACTGGGATGAAGATATTTCCTGTTTAGGCAGCTCATCTGACTTGTGAACGTGCAATAGAGAACTTGACTTTGTCCACCAATTTTACACTTGATTTGGTCGATACTGTCCAGCTTTCTTTTTTTTTCTTTAGTGGATCATGTAATACTCCAGTTTGCCCAGCAGGGAAAAATATTTTTTCCTATTTTTGTCTTAAAGGTTTTTATAATGGAGATAAACATGTTTAAAGTGGCAAGCTCACCTACTAGATTTATGGCTTCTTAGAGCCCCCTCCCCCCAGTAGAACAGCTGGGGCCAAAATATTATCTTGAGAGGAATTAAAGGGAAAAATAGATGCCGTATTTTTTTCAGTTGCTTCAAATACCATTTGAAACTCCTGATACCCTCTTCAGGATGGAGTCTGGCTTCATCCAGTTCTGCAGCGTGACTCTCAGCATGCCACATAACATCTAGTGCAGCTAGAAGAAATAGGGGATACATGATAGCAGTGTTCCAGTATCTGAGGGGCTGCCACAAGGCAGAGGGGGGCAGGTTGTTCACCAAAGCACCAAATGGAAGGACGAGAAACAATGGTTGGAAACTGACCAAAGAGAGAAACAACATGGAATTGAGGAGAAACTTCCTGACAGTGAGGACAATCAACCAGTGGAACAGCTTGCCTCCAGAAATTGTGGGTGCTCCATCACTGGAGATTTTTAAGAGGAGACTGGACATTCACCTGTCCAAGACAGTATAGGTTCTCCTGCTTGAGCAGGGGGCTGGACTAGAAGATCTCCAAGGTCCCTTCCTGCTCTATTCTATTCTATTCTAAATTCTGAATCAGGAGAAGCTACATATTCCTTTTTTACAGGCTCAGTCTTAACATCACATTTTTTTTTAATTCTGAACAGGCACGCCCCAACTGACCTTGCATAACCTGAAAGCAGAACTTGTAGAAATAGTACACAGCATCCCTGCTGAGAAGTAAATCCAATGCCTAGAACTGTTTAGTTAATACAGTCCTAAGCAAATTAAAATGTTTACTTTTAAAAAGCAAGTTTACAGCGCAGGCCTTTGTTTGCTTTCTTAGACTAACTTCCTATTGAGTTTGGTGTGACTTGCTTAGAAACCCTACAACGACTGATATTGTGGTCATTGCTCTTGTTTGATCATTAGTCATTGGTCTTCTCTAATCACTATCATGTCCAATTAAGCTGCTGGTCTCTTGATCCACACAATAGTGTGGATGAACCATTTGCTCACTTTCAATAAGATGCAGTGTAATCAAGTCTTGTAATGAATGATGATGTCACATTCTTCTTCTTGTTCATTAATCTGGATAGTTTCTCTTCTAGGCTGGATCTTGCTCAGTCACTCGGCCTCACTCAACTCCAAGTGAAAACCTGGTATCAAAATCGCAGGATGAAATGGAAAAAAATGGTAAGCATTTACAGCAGAGGCCCCCAACCTTTTGAGCACCAAAAGGTTTTTCCACGGACCAAAGAGTGTGTGGTTTTGTGTGCTGCCTGCATCCCACAGATGGGGCTTTGCTTGTTTGTGCGGACCAGTTGCTGGCATACTGCGGCCCGGCACTGGTCCATGGACCAGGGGTTGGGGACCCCTGATTTACGGAATTCAGTGAGAGTCCTAGTGGTTAGACTGAGTGTCAGTTGAGTGACTTCAACAGGAATGAAGTTGACTCTGAGAAATATATCAGTTGATTTCAGGGTGTCTCTAGCAACCATAATTAAGTCTATCCACTCCCCCCCCCCAAAAAAATAAGTGACGTCAGGGTTCTTTACAAGGTATGGTCAAAAAGTCAAGATGGTGACCACAATATCAAAGTGGTACATCAAAGCCCTGTTAGTAAAACACAGCTAAAAATGGATTGAGTTTTAAGTGCCCCATCTTACTTTTTTAACCCTAACTTGTAGACATCCCTGAGTTTTGTAAATATTTGTGTGTATTGATTCATTGGTTTTTTTGTTTGGACAAGGACTTTGTATAGTTTTTGTCTTTGTGGCCTAAGGATGTTTAGCCTTTGACAAAGAAATCTTTATTTTGTTCACAATATAAAACAATATTACAGTTAATCCATGCCGGCTTACATATGAAGTTGTGTTTTGTGCACTGGTGTGATTTTTGTCTCTAGTGATTTTTGACTCTAGTCTTTTGTTTGTCATCTCCAGAATACACACCATGATAAAATAGGGGAATTTGAGGGGATGGCATGATGGGATGGAGATAGGAGATTTAGAGATGTGATAAATAAATCAATAAATGTAAAATAACGAGCTGCCTGGAATACCAATGACTAGTGTTCATGACATGGGAAGAATGTTTTCTACTCGCTTTTAATTGCACATCTGACTCATCTCTCATCCAACAGTGCATATATTAAAACACGAGTTGCTCCTGCCCAAAAATAATGATAAAATAGATATTTTTATCCATAAATGTATGAATCAGGGAAAATAATAGGTGAGCATGTAATAAATTAGGGGAAATGGCTTGTCACATGTGTAAATTAAGCAAAAATGCACAAAGTGTTGTTAATAATGGGGAGGAGGGGGTTCTTAACACCAACCAACGTAGGGTATAGAGAGCAAGATAAACTTAAGATGGAGACAACACAAAGAAGCCAAAATCGATCCATTCGCCTCTCTGTAACTTGGACAGCAGGATCTCAGTATAGCCATAAACAGCTTCATTTATTTTTATTCCAGGTTCTGAAAGGAGGACAGGAGGCCCCCACAAAGCCCAAAGGCCGCCCAAAGAAAAATTCCATTCCCACCTCAGAGGAAATCGAAGCGGAAGAAAAGTTGAGCAGCCAAACTCAGCCAGAGGTCTTGAAGGAAAGCCAAGCAGAGGAAGACTGTGGGTTGATCAAGGAGCAGTTGGGCTCCTCTTCAGAAACCGATGGATCTCCTAAACACATAGCAGAGGCATCTCCAGGGCTGACAACCTCAAGTTAAGAGCCATCTCAAAGCTTCCCCAGGGGACAGTGCATAAACTGGATTTCCCTGCACCTTGTGCCTTAAGAAATCAATCGGTGGGGTAGGTGACAGTTGGATGAGGAAATCCAATGTCAACCAGGATGATTTCTTGACTCCCAGGGTCAAGTATACACTTTCCCGACACATATCCTGGAATCTTTCTCCAAATAAACTGCATGCTTAGAGATTGGAGCTTCCGAAGCACCCAAGCGAGTCAACTCCTCATGCTTTCATGAGAAGAAGTGTTTTAAGGACTTCAGCATGCTGAATATCCTGGTTCTTTATCTTGCCATAATTGTTGTTGTTGTTATTATTATAATTGTTCAGAATGCTTTAAAATGGATTCTAAGCAGCAACTACCAAAGACAGAGAGAACAGGATTCCCACTGTTGTATTTTGTAAAAGTGCCAATGCAAAGCATTTTTCATGGGCCCTTCAAAACAAGGGGATGTCAGTGGTCTACCATTATGCTGGCCAGTGCGTGAGCCTGGTGGCAGTCAAGAGAAATATTAATGATGCTCTCAAATTGTGAGTCTCAGGTGAGCTCATTCCTTAAAAGATCATTTAAGCCACCAGGAAAGGGAGAACTGTCCTAGGAAGAGCTCCCTTGACAGCAAATATATTGATTTGGTCAACAAAGATCAGGGGCTGCTTTTAGAATACTCAGTAGGCTGAAGTTGCAATCTAGAACTATGGCTGATATGCATAGTTCCATTCTGGCTACTCTTTGTCTCCATTGCATTGTAAGTAAATTATATTGTTCCATGCAATACCAAAATCAACATCAGAGGTTGGAATTTTGAGGAGCATGTCAAGGCCCTAAGTGTTCTGGGGTTGATCAGTGGCAAGTCTGAATGGATACTGCCAACCCAACTTTGCTATTTACTCAACTTGCTTTTCTGAATAGAAAGGCAAAACAAGAGGCAGGTGACATAATAGCATTCTCCAATCCCCTTGTACTCTCTATCTAGATCAGGGGGGTCTTCAAACTTGGCCCTTTTATGACTTGTGGACTTCAACTCTCAGAATTCCTCAGCCAGTGTGCCTGGCTAAGGAATTCTGGGAGTTGAAGTCCACAAGTCATAAAAGGGCCAAGTTTGAAGACCCCTGATCTAGATTGTGGTCCAGGTTTGACTTAGTAGAGGAGGCTTGTGTGGTGGTATTGAAGACTGAAAAGGGATCCAGTTGGGCATAAGTGTGCCCTGAAAAGTTCTTGCACTAGAGTCTTCCGTAACTGGATCACTGCCAGGCTGACTCATTTCTTTTGGAGAACCCTTGAGTCAATGTGTACAGCAGAATGCCAGTGCATGCAGTTTAATGGTTTCTTTCATTAGAGAGAACATTACTGGATCTCTGCAGCAAATCTTCCCTTCAATCATCTGGAATACTGTATTACCCTGGAAATGAAGTGGAAATTAATAGGGGAGCAAGTTGGGCTCCAAGCAAAACACCAGCATATAGTATTTCCCCGAGGGTATCTGTGCAATGAACTGTTAAGAATTTAAGCTGCCATAATCAAAAGCCAGTTTACCCTTTATATGTTCAACTCTGGCCAGTTTATATTAAGGAGCAGCAACTAGGGTTTTCCTTTAGCCTCAGTTGCTCTCTTCTTTGTAAGTTTCTTCCATTTTTTTTAAAAAACGAAATCATCATTTTAAACAATGCATCAAAGGCATGCATCCAAATGGTATTTGAAAGCTTGTTTTAAAAATGTTATTTGCTCCTGCACACAATTTGTATTTTTTTAAACGTTTGTTCCCTCGAGGGAAGGGCTTGCAAATATTTTTTGATGTCTTTGTGCCAAGACTTGTATTAAAATTTTTGGTGAGGGCAGTAGCTTCAGAGTTATTTGAATTTTTAATCTATGTGCAAATGGCTGAAACAAAGATCAGGTCAGTTCCTTGGATCTGAAATTTGTCAATGTAGTTATTACTGGAAACAGCCCAATCTCACAAGGCTCTCTTTGCATAAGAATGAGGCAGTAATTGCTCACTTGTTGGAAAAATGTCATCACTAATTCAATTAACTATATTTTTCTAAGTAATGAGATCCAGCAAATAGATATGCTATTGTGATGCAATCCAGTTTTTAAAGAAAATATACCTGTGAACCAGACTGGGGATTCTTGGGACTGACAGAAGAATCAAGAGAGCAGGCACAACTGTCTGATAGCTGCCCTTATTTTACCGGGTTGCCCATCTGGTGCAGATGAGGAAGGAGCAGGGCTTTGATCTAGTCATTGGGACTGCCATCTTGATGTTCCTGACCCCTTGGTGGATGGCCCTGGAGCCAACATTCAAACCGTAACAATATAGATCAGGGGTATCCAACCTTGGCAACTTTAAGACTTGTGGACTCCAACTCCCAGAATCCCCCATTTCAGATCAGCTCAGGGAGAGTCTTTGTGCCCATCTCTTTCCACTGGATTTGGAAAGTTCCATTTGTTGTTGTTGTTGTTGTTGTTGCCATTTCTCCTGTTTAGTAACGCTCTTCAGATGAGAAGGGCTGAACCATCCATCCTTGACATCAGCAGGAAAACAAGTCATGAACCTGGGAAGAAAGCTTTGCAGGAGAGGGATTGCCTTTTATTTTCCAGTCCTGTGTGCCAAAGTTTAGATAACTATCTTGTTTCCTACAGTCTTGTTAAAGGGTGCATATTTTGCCCAGATGCTGCAAAGAACTGTATCAAGATAACCTTTATTTTTTAATTAAAAATAAAATGTGTAAATAAAAGAGTCAATGGAATCTTCTCTCTCTCTCTCTCTCTCTCTCTCTCTCTCTCTCTCTCTCTCTCTCTCTCTCTCTCTCTCTCTCTCTCTCTCTTGTATGTTACTTTGATATGTGGTGATGGCTATCAACTTAATTAGCTTTTTAAAAAAAGGGGGGGTTGGACCATTTGCTGGAAGTCCTGGGGATCAGTGGCTATTGGCTTTGATGGCAGTGGACTGCCTCTGAAGGTTAAGACTCATGGGCTTCCTCGTACAGTTGGTTAGCACTATAAGAACAAACTGGTAGACTAGATAGGCCAGCAATCTCATTCAGCAAAGCACTGCTTGTGTTCATATGTACTTATGTCCCTTCCAGTCCTATGAGTCTATGACCTATAGCTATAGTGAGACTGAAGATAACTAATAGCCTGCATTCCCATGTACTTGAAAAGAGTATTACAGCTTGCCAGATAACTCCAAACAATGATGATGGTATCAGATAAAGCAGGGGTCTTCAAACTTGGCCCTTTTATGACTTGTGGACTTCAACTCCCAGAATTCCTCAGCCAGTGTGCCTGGCTAAGGAATTCTGGGAGTTGAAGTCTACAAGTCATAGAAGGGCCAAGTTAGAAGACCCCTGAGATAAATTCTTGGATAGCATAGAGTTGCACAAAGTATATGTCAGCTTGGAGAAGAATCTTAGAATGTGTCTTTACTAGAAGACACATCTGCATGAAAGGTCATAATCATGGATCATATAGATATTAAGACAGCAATTTTATATCAATCAACCTAGAAGGAATCTCCATGGAATTAAGTGGGGGCTATCTTTAAGTCATCTTATATACAATATAGGACTGCAGGGAAGACTTATCCTTGTAGCCATTTGCTGTCATCTTGTCATTTCTAATCTGGTCTTCTCAGTGCTAAAATTGCTGCCTCTGGGTTGGTTCTTTATGAAACAACTTTTCAGTTAAATTGTTAATGATTATTCTTTTCTCAGTTATTGTATATTACTAAAGGAAGCTTAGAACTTCTCCTGTAACTCTGATATTAATCACTGGTTCAGGTCCCTCTTCTCTCCAAATCATCTCAAAATGGAAAGAGTTTGGCAGGTGTAGCCCTGGCCCCATAATTCTCATTTACCTCTTGGGAAAAAAATTAACATCTCTATCATTGCTATCATCTGATAATTGATAATCCACATTCTCGTTGACTGTTCTGACAAACATATCTTCACGATGGGAAAAATGTGCACATTATGTGCCTTTGCATGGGTGTGGGTGAACGGGTGTGTGTGTGTGTGTGTGTGTGTGTGTATTTGGCTGCAAACCTTCTTTTTTAAAAAAAAAAATTAATCATCCCATCTGAGGCAGAAGAAGTTGAGCCTGTGAGTTTGATGGTTTTGAATTAACTCTCAGTCACAACCCAGTATGCAAACTATTCACCACTTAACTGAATGACAGAAGTAATTATATTTTTGTTCCATAGCACTTGGGGTGAATTCAGGCTTGCCTTGGCTGATGAAATCTGTCAATTGTGCCAAAAGAGAAAGGTGTGCTCTTTGGAGGCTGGCAGACAAACAAGATGAGCTAACCCCTCCATCTGTTCTAACATGTCCATTATCTGGTGGAAACACTGAGGCTATTGTTTCCAAGAACAGTCTCGGAGAAGAGAAGGAGGCCCCAACGTTCCTTGGTAGGCATTTGTTCGTTCCTCCCAGGCTCCAGGGGGCATTACGGTAGTCTCACCTCCTTTGCCAGTTTTTGTAAAACAACCCATTAGGAAAAGACATTCCATCACAGGGAATGTTTCAAGGGCAAACCGGTAGCATGTATGCATGTATTTGCATAATTCCAAAGAAAACAATCCCTAGCAGACAAAACAGAATGGATCTGAATGTATTTTGGGTCTGCTTATTGCCTTAACACACCAGTGAACAACTTCATGGTGACTTCGTAATGTAGGGGGTGGTAGGCTAATGGCTTCAATGGCTACAAGGCAAAAGTAGGTGGAGCTCACACTCAAATTGCAAGCCTGGGTTAGGCTTGATTGAGAAGCTGAAGTAGAATTAATTTGAGAATGATATGTGCGATGGTGGATTCATCCATCCATCCATCCACCATCCATCCACCATCCATCCATCCATCCATCCATCCATCCATCCATCCATCCAAAGCTATGATAGGACAAGACTAAATGATATAAAGAGCCCTAAAACCTCTTTAAATGCCAACACACACACACACACACACACACACACAAATTTGACATCCAACCTTTTTAAACATCTGTTGTTTTAGACATGAAATAATATTTTCTGATGGGTTTTATCTTCACCCTTTAAATCAGGGGTTCCCAACCAGGGGTGCGAAAACTTGGGTTTTCAAAATTATAGTGTATATGCATAATTCGTTGCCGTTATTTCAAACTTTTGTAAGGGGTACGAGAATATATTAGAAGCGTTTTAGGGGTACAGGGTGTAGAAAAGGTTGGGAACCACTGATTTAAATCATAAGATGTATATTTTACATTTCTTAAAACCAACACCCATGGATTGGATAGTCAAACTCTTTGTTCCACAGTTCAGGCATGTAACTAATGTTCATCTTCGTTCTATTTTTAAATAAATTCCATACAGTGTATATAATTCAATGTCTTTAAGCACCGAGGAGTCTTAGAATTCATTAATCAATTTCTCTTTACCCTTCTGAGCACTTTCCCTTCCTCTCCCTCTCTCTTTCTCTATTTGTTTTGCTTGATCAGGCTCACAATTAGGTCCCACTATGTTTGGAAAAACTGTCATCACTGGCACTTTATTAACTGGATAATTTGCTGACAAACTATTTGAACAGCAAAAGGAAGAAGCTGTGGATAAAGGGAGGAAGAATTTACTGCCTGGGGTCAATGAGAAGGCCAAGATCAACCAAAACTCAGTCAACTGTGCCTTAAAAATATAAGAATCATGCAACTGGGAACATCCCAGCTTTTTCTTTAATATAATGCACTCTTGTATTGGGGTTATTGTCAGGTTAACTGAGTGTTTGAACTCCAGATTGTTTCTTTTGTTTCTGGCCTCAAGCAACTCAAGAGAAAAAATAACAATAACCCAAAGCTGGGGATAAAAAAAGGTAATCATGCACCTGCTAATGAGGTATGTGATTTATTTAGGATCTGCCTCAGAAAGACACTTGATGGATATTGTAATGTTCATCCCTGAGAGAAGAAAAGGTGCTTTCTGTTATGCTTGGCTGAAAACTACACAAATTAGCGATGGAAGACATCTAAATTTAAGATAGGATGACATGACGCTTTGAGAAGAAAAAAAAGCAAAATCAGAAGATTCAGTTGTGCTTACAAAAATAGCATTCTCGTGTTGAGTAATATTACTGAACTGGGTTTAGTTTATCTCTCAACCAAATGATATTTCGGTAGGTATTTTCTTGGCCTACATCGGAGATTGTTGCCTCTGCTTGGGACAAAGAAATTTGCATCACACAACCTCAGGAAAAGGTGTACAAAGTACCATGATTTCTTGGCTAAACACACCAAGTCTGGTGACTTTCACCACTCACCTTACAAAGGATACCAGCTGAAGAACTTGACTTCTTCCAAAGTTCTTCTCTAATCTGGTTTTATTTTCAGGTACATGGACTCTGGTGGGCCAACACTGGCAATGCAAAAAAAAAATGACTTTCAGGTCCATAAGTGGTGTAAACAACAGATAAGGGGGTGGAAAAGCAATTTTCTTCAGGATGACTCTGGAAAAAAAGAAAAATCTATGATGAAAATCTCAATCTCCCCAGTTATTGTGTGGAAGGTGGACTTCTTGTATAAAATGTCTATGGAGATGCTCGGTCTCAGTGCTGTCATGGGTTGTCCCAAAGGTGCTTTTTCAAAAGACAACTGGGTTTCCTTTGTTTTTCCTTGAAGATGTTTCGCTTCTCATCCAAGAAGCTTCTTCAGTCCAGAGCTGAAGAAGCTTCTTGAATGAGAAGCTAAACATCTTCAAGGAAAAACAAAGAATGTCCACTTGTCTTTTGAAAAAGCACCTTTGGGACATTCTTGTACAAAACTGAGATACAGGTGGGGATGCTTTGGATGGTTGGGACCGCATCGACATTTCTGGAAGGGAAAAAAAATGTAGCGGGCAAGTCAGTAATGCAGAGGGGGCTTCCATGGCCATATCTATATTCTGTATTCGCAGCTTAAAAGGGAGATGGAGAATTGTTTTGAAAGTAATTTGATGAAACATTGTTCAAAATGAACCTCTTAATCCCACCCTGAGAGAACTGATCACTTCTTCAGTTCTCACTCCATCTCCTAAGACATTGAATCTTGCCCAATGAACGGCATCACCATTTTTTCTCTAGCGAAAGATTTCTTTTCACCTGATCCCGGAGTTATTGCCCAGCTTAAAGCTCATTATACGTGGAGGATCAAATTGTACTATAAAGTTGACCAAATTGACAATTTCGTATCAGTTTTCCTCCCTTGAAATTCCAAATCACTGTGCAAAGCTCCTTGGCTAATCCAGGCAGAGTTTGCTTGCATGTTATGTTTGCACAAAGGTATCTGAGGTATTTATAAGGAAACTATTAACATTAATAAGGCCGTCCTTCATATACTTTTCAAACAAGAATAGACATGGGTAGTGAAAAATTAGGGTTCTTGTCCAAACAAAAAAAAATATCTTCCAATTTGGGCCTAAACTGCGTAAAATGTGCTGGGAAAACTGGTCCAAGTGCATGCTGAGCTGTGAAAATGGATGGCTTTGGGTCAGTGATTCACCCAACGAAAATACTTAAATGGGTTTTGTTATGTTGAAGGGGGAGAATGAAAGGAGATCCCCTCCTAAGCCTGCTTGAGTTCCAATAGAAAAAGCTGGATATAAATCTTCTTAACAAATTCAGGTAGTCCTTGACTTATGTCCACAACTGGGATCAGAATTTCTGTTGCTGACAGTTGTTAAGTAAGTCAGCCCTGATTTTATGATCCTTTTTTTGCCATAAAAACATCATCGTAGTTCTCTCTTTCTTAGAGAACGATTGTGTATATATGGACCCTAATTACTCCTTGGTGCTTGGGAAGTTATATTAGTATTTGGTTCATGCTATTATATTATCCTGTTTTGTTTTTATTTTTATTTTTGTCTTAAATGACAAGTTACAGTATAAATTGGGTCCTATTTCCCTCCCTGAAATATAGTTTCAGAATAAGTTACCATTCAGTATTAGGTAGCCTTTTTTTTCCATCCTGGGATTTCTGATTCTCTCTTAATACAAATTTGTGGTCCTTAGAGCTAGCTAGATGATAGTCTGAAGCTTACTGGGCTTATGAAACTAATATTTATGGCTGCATTAACCAGCCTTCCTGGCTCCACAAATCGGCAGCAGCAGCGGGGATAGGATGGGTTTGTATGCACAACCTAGCTCCCACCCATGCGCAAATGAAGCTTTGCGTGCTCCCCCACCACTTGCTCAGCCCAGTTCCCAACAGGCCATGGATCGGTACCAGTCCACAGCTCGGAGATTGGGGCTCCCTGGTTTATAGAACAGAACAGAAAAAACATAGAATAGAATAGAATAGAATAGAATAGAATAGAATAGAATAGAATAGAATAGAATAGAATAGAATAGAATAGAGTTGGAAGGGACTTTGGAGGTCTTCTAGTCCAGCCCCCTGCTGAAGCAGGAGACCCTATATACCATTTCAGACAAGTAACTGTCTAGTCTCTTTAGAATAGAATAGAATAGAATAGAATAGAATAGAATAGAATAGAATAGAATAGAATAGAATAGAATAGAATAGAATAGAAAATAGGATAGGAAATAGAGCAGACTAGACTAGACTAGACTAGACTAGAATAGAATAGAATAGAATAGAATTAGAAAATAGGATAGGATAGGATAGGATAGGAAATAGAGCAGACTAGACTAGACTAGACACAATAGAATAGAATAGAATAGAATAGAATAGAATAGAATAGAATAGAAGAGAAGAGAAGAGAAGAGAAGAGAAGAGAAGAGAAGAGAAGAGAAGAGAAGAGAAGAGAAGAGAAGACTTTATTAGCCAAATGTGATTAAACACACAAGGAATTTGTCTCCGGTGCAGAGGCTCTCATTGTACATGCAAAAACAACAAAATAATAATTCCTCCGATGGATTTCTCCGATGGATCAGAAGTGTGAAGTTAAGACTCAAAGTCTGCCCCAGATTTCCACAAACTGTTTCAGAAAACACCAGGTGAACTCTTCTCATCCATTCCCTAATACTGCTTCTTCTATTAATAAAAACAAAATTGTTCTGCAAGGCATGCTGGGTAGAACAGTTGCCCTGCTCTTGCCAGGGCAGGATTACTCCTTAATTGCATTGCAGTAATGCCAAGTGTGGCCAGCTGAGAACGTTTGCCCATGTGGCATGCCAACAATTGAAAGAGAAGCAAGAGTTGGCAAACTCTGACCCAGCAACACTCACAGTGCAGCTAACGATATTCTGAGTGAGGTCTATATCCAGGGTAAACACCAAATTGTGTAATGCAGCAGTAGCTGCACCAAGTTGGGCTTTTGAAAACCACAGAGCTCAGGATCATAAAGTTCTGTTTTGTGTAATAGGTCATAATTGGCTTTTTTTTGCATCTGAGGCTGAACAAACTACTCAAAACTATTATTATTATTATTATTATTATTATTATTATTATTATTATTATTATTATTATTATTATTATTATTATTTTGCCTTTTCAAAGACCTCAAAAATTATTTTGATGTGCCTCTAGGGCAGGGTTTCCCAACCTTGGCAACTTTAAAACCCATGGACTTCAATTGAAGTCCACCGATTGGGAAACTACGCTCTAGGGGTTGAGGATTGGGTTATTAGACTCAGGAAAGCCCCACCTCCTTTTCTATGATGGGGTATGCTTGCTTAAAATGAGCTGAGTTTACACGTTGATACTGCCGCTCTTTGGTAATTGTGAGAAAATCAGGAAGATATTCTGGACTCTGTTGGGTGAGAGGACTGGGGGGGGGGGTACAAAAACAAAAAACTATTGTATAGCTATTCAACTTTAATTGAACATCTCCTTTCCTTTATCTGAAACCTACATCAGTGCCTTTTACCTACAATTCTGGGGCTTGTGCACTAGCTCAAGAAAGATTGTGCCTAATTTTATGCTTATCAAAATTCTTGAATGGGTTAACATCTCTCTCTCTCTCTCTCTCTCTCTCTCTCTCTCTCTCTCTCTCTCTCTCTCTCTCTCTCTCTCTCTCTCTCTCTCTCTCTCTCTCTCTCTCTCTCTCTCTCTCTCTCTCTCTCTCTCTCTCTCTCTCTGGGAAAAGGTTGTAGTTAATGACATGGTAATCCTGATCTAAAAGAAACCAAATAAAGCACAGATTGTACCTATGTCAAGCTGTCCTTTGTTCTGACAAAACTGAGCTTAAAATAGAGCTTGTGAAAATAAACATGACCAGATCAAGCAAATATACAGGCTGAAATTGGTGGGAGTTACATAAATTCTGTATTAACAGCAACAACAAACCTTTATAATCCATGCAAATTAAATAATTTCGTACCATAGATGAATCCAGATTAGAAATGAGTATAGGATATGTATCTTAGCCTGGTAGATAGCCATATAAAACCATTATTCTAACTGGGTTGAGCAATCTTCTTCATCTCAGGGGTTTCCCAAATGTTGGCAGTCAAGAGCTCAAATTCCTAGCTAGCACAGCTATTGTTGTGGATTCTTAGAGTTGAAATCAGCACAGCTTTGAGAATATATGAGGTGGGGAAGATTGGCCTTCAACAAATCTCTACAGTAGGGGTGCCCAACCTTGGCCACTTTAAGTCTTGTGGACTTCAGCTCCCAGAACTCCCCAGTCAGCATAGCTGGTTGGAGAATTCTGGGAGTTGAAGTCCAGAAATCTTGAAGCTGCCAAGACTGGACACCCTTTGTCTACAGCTTTAATTTCAGGTTCAGGTGACTGTTTTCAGTATTCAGTTACTATATCTTGGTGGTATTGTCAGTTGGCAACTGACCGAGAAGATTTCTAAAGATAAGGTTTATTTATTATTTTTCCACATGAGAAGAGATAACTATGGAGGAAATATATTCAGAAAATGCACTATTTCAGTCAGTTAAAGGCAGGGGTGTCAAACTATCAGCCCGCGGGCCGGATGCGTCACACGGAAGCTGCACCCACCCCAGCTCCGGCAAGGGGGAAAAAGTTGTGATACGTTGCAACACGTCACAGGAAGCGGCAAGTTTGACATCCTTGGTTAAAGGTTACAGACACATGAGTTTTAATGCATATAGATTTAGCAACAGCAATAGTGCTTATACTTAGATACTGCCCCATATTGATTTACAGCACTCTCTGAGCTGTTTATAGAGTCAGCCTATTACCCCAATCATCTGGATCCTCATTTACCGACCTCGGAAGGATGGAAGGCTGAGTCAACCTTGAGCCCACCAGAATTGAACCCCAGACTGTGGGCAGAGTTGGCCTGCAATACTACATTCTAACCACTGCACTACCAGGGCTCCATCTGATGGAGATGTAGCCAACTCATGGGCCACCCTTTCTTTGAGATCCCCACGAATTCAGGGAAATTAACTAAAATGTTTCTTTTTTCTCAATTGTTTTCGGGTAGAAGATTGTTCTGGAGTAGCCTTTTTCACTCTAACATTTTCTATTTTTTCCTTCTATGTCTCAGCTATCAGGTGTTCTCTTTTTCCCTGGCACAACATCCTAGGCACATTACTGGATTAACAGTTCACTCCTCTGCTTTTTAATGAGTGAGTGGGTAGCTATTCCTGCCAATACCCGAACTGGAATTCTATTTTGCCAAGAGGGATCTATCACATGGGATGAATTGTCCACTTGACGTTGGCTTGAACTCTTGATTCCTCTGCAAGTGCCCATATTTTGTGAGATGAGCAGCTATATAAATGTGATGAAATCAAACCATAAGTATGTATTTCTTATTTAAAAATCAACACCTTCCAAATAAATCACAAAGGGAGGAGGAGGAGGAGGAGGAGGAGGAGAAAAGGAGGAGGAGGAAGAGGAAAAGGAAGAAGGAGAAGGAGGAGGAGGAGAAGGAGAAGGAGAAGGAGAAGGAGAAGAAGAAGAAGAAGAAGAAGAAGAAGAAGAAGAAGAAGAAGAAGAAGAAGAAGAAGAAGAAGAAGAAGAAGAAGAAGAAGAAGAAGAAGAAGAAGAAGAAGAAGAAGAAGAAGAAGATGATGATGATGATGATGATGATGATTTTTCATATCTTTCCCTCAACACTTTCTTAGCTGAAAGAATTTGCAGGGCATTGGCACATGGACTTGGTTTTTGTTGAGAAAGAGAGAGCGCTGATCATGAATTTCTGCAATTCACCTTCTTTGCAATGTCCCCCAAACACCTGGGGACACCCACTGGGGAACCCTGTGTTGGCCACAGTTCATTATTGCATGTCTAGACCGTTTACATATTTTCTGCAGGAAACAGCTGTATATCACTACAGTAGTCACATACAGTCACAGCAGGCGGCTGGGCAAGAGGGGAGGGGGGGAAGTGATTCTATGGCCAGCTGGACGTTTAGTGTTTTTTGAAAGAATGGGATACATTGCAATTATGGAAAAACTCTCCCGTCGGTGCAAAGTTTCAGCTTTCAAACAGCCTGGCAAATGTCTCACTTAAAAAAAAAGACACACACACACACACACACACACACACCAGGATGCCATTTCCATGCTATGCAGAGTTCAGTGAAGAATTTGTGTGGATGAGCCCACTATTATTAAATGTAGGTTTATTCATTAGGCAACCAGAGTCAGTGCAAGGAATAATATGAGTACCGTAGAGACAAAGAATGGGAATAATAGCAAAAGTGTATAGCAATAACAGAACTTTGCAGGTCCATTTATCTATGGGAGGTAGAATGCTTAAATTGACTTGCTAATAGATCCAAAGTGATTCTGCACATTTTCTGAAAAAGTCATTAAAATTACAAACGAGCATTTCTCAGTTTACAACTAGCCAATATACTCACAAGAGATGTTATGGAACTTGCCTGTCAACATAGAAACCTGTTTCTATGGAATGATAATATAAACACTAGGAAAAAGCTTAAAACCAGGAGGTGCATATAGCTCAATATTTAAGTGTTGTTACTATTCAATAGAACAGTTAACGCTGCTTGCTACTGTCATTTGGGTTTGCAATGCTAGTCAGCTTGACTGTGTCTTCTTTCATTCTGTTTAGAAGACATTCAGTGTCTAGCCAATCAACATCTCAGACCTTAGTGGGTTGTGGTGTGGGTTTGTGAGTTTCTTAGTTTGTTTTTCTCACCATACATTAAATGAAGTATAACAGAATAACAGAATTGGAAGGGACCTTGGAGGTCTTCTAGTCCAACCCCCTGCTCAGGCAGGAGACCCTATACCATTTCAGACAAGTGATTATCCAATCTCTTCTTTAAAACTTCCAACTTCTGGAGGCAGGTTGTTCCACTGTTTAATTGTTCTGTCAGGACATTTCTCCTTAGTTCTAGGTTGCTTTTCTCCTTGATTAGTTTTCATCCGTTGCTTTTTGTCCTGCCTTCAAGTGCTTTGGAGAATAGCTTGACTCCCTCTTCTTTGTGGCAGCCCCTGAGATATTGGAATACTGCTATCATGTCACCCCTCGTCCTTCTCTTCATTAGACTAGACATACCCAATTCCAGCAACTCTAAGTAAGGTATTTCTCTGATGCAAATCTTGTTGAACCTTTGCTCATGGAAGGAGGATCCTATCAGCAGTGTTTATATCACAAGGTTTAAGTTAAGATCAGGTTAACCCATTTGGGGCTTAGCTGGAAACTAGCCAGAATGGTTATTCATGTTATGTGAGCCCATATTACAAATTAATTCAACAAAGCATGGTTCATTTGATTAACATATCCTACAGTCAAAACCGTTGGTTAACAGAGTTCTCATATTCATTGTTTCAGTAGTGATACCATGGATATGTCTGTATAGGGTTGTTTTTATTTAACAAAAGTGTTTTACCCATACTTTACTAAGATTAAGGCAGTGTTTTACCTATGCTTTACTAAAATTAATGCATGAATCTTGCAACAAACATTTTTAAAGTACCCGTTTCACTATTCCTTTTGTGCTCAGCAATTGTATGCCAAAACCAGAGAGAAGATTAAGAAATAGTAACCAAAGGAAATTACAGATGTGAGACAAGCAAAAAAAGAAGGAAATGTGGCTAATGAAAACTATTTCCTGTTTATCTTCCTTAGACTTCAAGTCATCACTTTCCATAGGTCATGGTCATCTCCAGATGGGCCAATGGTTAGTTCTTGTAAGGATGACCACCAGGGAAATCTATAGCTATCAACTTGGACTGCAAAGTTAAAGAAATATCCCAAAGGAAAGCAAATTATTTCCTTATTGTCAAAAATCCAACATGAACATGTTACTATAATAACTAGGAATCAAGTTCAATTCAAGAGACTTTGTCCTGAAATATGCAATCAAGGACCCTAACTAAAGCTTTGGGACACTGGTGCCTTCACACTGTTTATCATATACTTCACATCTTTCAATGTCTGCTTCCTTTCACCACTCATTCTGTTCTCCTATCACTTTATGGCTACCAGTTCAACCTTGACTTTTGGTATCCCCCCGTATTAAGTTCTACATTCCAAATCTGTGCTGATCAAATTTCAAGTCAGATTCAAGCCAAAACTTCTCTCCCTTAGGCATAGAAACCCTGATTAAAAAGGCTGGTCTTGAATGGTTCATGAAAATGCAACTCTTTTTTAATCAGTGTTCTGTCAGTCAAACGTTTCAGGATCATTAAGGAAAGAAACGTTTAAAAGAGATGAGAAAAGAGTAATCAATCTCTCTTGGAGCCGAGAAAGATAATGTAAAAACACAAAGAAAGTGAGTGAAAGACCCTTTAATTTCTGATGAGCTCTTGAAACATCTGGAGGGAAAGTAAAGCCATAAAATTGTTTGTGATTCTATGGCTTATTCTATGAATCACTGACCAATTGACTCCTATAAAGCAACAGAACAGAAACCACAGGCCACTTAACACCAATTAAAATGTATGCCAAGATTTTGCTCCATATTATTTGCCTTACTATTTACAGATCAGAGGTGGGCTAATCACGGAAGAAATTTCCTTGCCAGTTTCATGTCCAAAGGTAGTAATGAGGGCTCCAAGCTCCAAGCTCAGAGAGCCCAAGGACCCCTCATTTCCACCCTGAGCTACAAATATTCTCCTTTATTAAAGTTAGTAATGGTGTTGTCTTAAAATATTAAGAATTTTAAAATAGCCATTGCATACGTGAGCAGAAAGACTCAAAACAATTGTGTATTTTCCTGTATTCATGCTGTAGTTCAACCTTTGACATTTGGATATGCCTAACGCTGTCTCTCCTATATTGTATATTTCAAATCTAAATCCTTTCATATCCAGAGGAGAAGGCATTAGTGTCTCATACACTGGAGTCTTACAGTTTATGAGATGGTTCTTGAAGGTTCAGAAAGTTTTAGCCTAATCTGCAGCAATGCAAATAATAAGAATGGGTTTTGGGTATGTCCCAAGTTCTCTAACTTACATGGAAATTTACATGGCCATGTAAATTAGATAGATAGATAGATAGATAGATAGATAGATAGATAGATAGATAGATAGATAGATAGATAGATAGATAGATAGATAGATAGATAGATAGATAGATAGATAGATAGATAGATAGATAGATAATGCATGAGTATATTATTTATGGCTCTCCAATTTCTTTTGACCTTCCATTCCCAGATAGTCTAAGCCAGAATGGCCAATGATGAATGGTGCAAGGAACTGAATTCAGCAACATCTGCCAGATGTTGCTCAGATGATAGTATACAGGCTGGGAATCAGCCTATTATTTTGCAGAGGACAGATGGGTTAGTCTTTGGTAGCAGTTGTTCCCCAGACATTTAGAGCATTTAAAGTCGCTTTGGAAAATTTTGAGACAGATTTTTTTGCAAATATAATATAGAAGATAGAGTTAAAATTCTTTCAGCAACATCCCTAGCCCTGGGCATCAGCTCCCAATTCAGGTTTCCAAACTGAAGTCAATTACTTGATTCATTAACTATTTTGAAGACGTGATTAATGTTCTAAGCTCTGTCAAGCAGACATTGATTTAATGAAGTATTCAGATATACTCAGCTGTTATTAATTCTGTTGTTCTTTTCCCCCCCTCAAAACATATCACAATGGAGTTAGTGAAACATTCTGATTTAGTATAGTTCTTCTTTAAATATCTTTAAGGCAACTTGAAAAAAGTTAAGATGCATTCACTTGGTTCTTGACTGAGTCATACTTAGCGTAAATCCATTGACATTGATGAAATATAAATTAATCATGACTGGCTCAATGCCTATTCATTCAAATTTGATTATCTCTGGATGCAAACCAATAAAATATGTAATATTAAAAATCCAATCAACGTTAAGCACATCAGATCCTTGAAAGGATAGGTAGCTAACAAGAGCTAACATATCACCTTACATGGAAAGTCAGTAAAATATGAAATGGAACAAAATGTTTTTTCAAGACAACATGCAGATGAATAACAACGAATAACAATGAAGATCCACATGAGGGCGATTTCTCAGACTCCTGTCTCTTATTCCCACCAATCTGATAGCAAAATCTTGGTTTATCTCCAAATTCGGGTGGATGTGTAGGAGTACAAGTGATCTTTTAAATAATTTGGTCCTAATAATTTGGTCAGCAATTCAGCAGTTCAAGTCTCACCGGCTCAAGATTGACTCAGCCTTCCATCCTTCCAAAGTTGGTAAAATGAGGACCCAGATTGTTGGGGGCAACAGGCTGACTCTAAACCGCTTAGAGAGGGCTATAAAGCACTGTGAAGTGGTATATAAATCTAAGTGCTATTGCTATTGCTAATTCTCAAAAATACTTGCAGAACTATGAGTAGCCCTCAACTTACAATCATTTCTTTAGTGACTGCTTGACATTACAACAGCACTTAAAAAAATTGTCTTACAACCCTTGCTCATGTTTTACGACTGTCGCAGCAAATCTAAGGTCACATAATCAAAATATGGGTGCTTGGCAACAGGCATGTAGTTACAATGGTTGCAGCATCCCAGGGTCATGTGATCACCATGTGTGACCCTCCAATTGGCTTCCAATAAGCAAAGTCAATGGGGGAAGCCAGATTTACTGAACAGCTGCAACGATTTGCTACACAACTGCGGCAAAAAGGTTGTAAACTTGGGTGTGACTCACTTAACAAGCGCCTTGTTTAGCAATGGAAATTCTAGTTCCAGTTCCAGTTGTTAGTTGAGGACTATTGGTAAATAGGCAGTGGTTATCTTACGATCACTGGATTGTCTTCCTCAAGGATCTGTGCGTAATGCAGAGTGTATGAGCAGAATATTTTGGAACCTTCCAAGGAGGTCACAGGTGGTGGATTCATCCAAGATGGCTAGAAACATCTCAAGCCAACAAACACAGCACTTCATCTATATATCGATAAAACTTTGCTAATTGATGTAAACAATGACTCCTATAGCTTCTTCTCATGAATGACGTAGCCCTTCAGTACAATAATTGAAGTTGTTGTTATTCTTATTATGTGTGAGCATGCAATTATGGATTACACAGCTCTTCAATGGGGTAAATAAAAGCTATCCGCAATATTAGGGAAAGAGGAGATACATGGAAACCAATGAAGTCAAACCACAGGGTAAGATGAACTGCTAATTGTCTCAGAATTTAAAAAAATGGCATGTTAAATGAACAATTTGTGCATTGGGCAAAGGCCTGGCACTTTCTTCTTTTCCAAAGCCCCTTCAGATTTCCCACTCAGGCCCAGCTGCATGGGATCCATATTTCTTCGTTTTATTAGCCTTCCAACTTGCAACACAAAGAGGAAGCAGAAAGAGGGATATGTATATAGCTGTTCTATATGCCAGCTTATTCATCAACACCCTGAATATTCAAGAATTTTCCTGGGTGCTCAGTCCTCCTGGGGCACAATTCATTGTCACTCAATTTTCATTTAAGCTCGTTGCAAAAAATAATAATTAAAAAAAACGTCTGGGTGGGGCTTCCCTTTTCACCTCTTTGAATGTTCATCTGGAATCTCCTTACAGGAATGAACTATATTAACTTGAGCAATGTTCCCCAGTTAAGTAATTGTACACTGGGAAGGTCCCCCAGGGCAGTTTCCACCAGGTGGGGAAAGAGGCTGTCTCTCAGCATGGCTGGCCCTTGCTTAGACAAGCACACAGGACATGCTTCAGTCATTTATTTATTTTTAATCTCATGATTTAATGCAGCCGCATTGTGAAGGTACTCCACCTCTTCTGTATAACCCAGCACAGATCAGTGTTCGTCTTGATCCCAATTTGTCCCTAATTTCGCCCTAAGGCCACTTCCACATCATGTGGCTTAGGCGTGCCCCTGAAAGATTTTTCTTCACATGCCCTTAAAAGTGTGAATGTGACAGTAACATCTTTGCTCACCTCCAGACAGGAGCAGACAAACTTCCAAGCCTAGGTGCTTTTCAACTGTTGGACTATGGAGCATGTTGGAGACGTTGGTCTATTGGGTGTGTGAGATTTTGACTGTTGTAGAGCAAAACATGGAGAGGCCACTAGATTTAACAAGTGATGCCAACTCATTGAGAAGAAGCAGTCCAAAAGGAATTGGTAGGGGAAGCAGAAGAAAGTTTTTTTTCCCTCACACATCATTGTCTCAGTGGTCTTCGCATCATCATCCATCCAGCTTATGTGGTACTCATAATGTGGAACGGCATGACAGCAGATCTAATATTTGAGGGACTGCCACAAAGAAGAGGGGTCAACCTATTTTCCAAAGCATTAGAAGGCAAGACGAGAAGCAATGGATGAAAACTAATCAAGGAGAGAAGCAACCTAGCATAAAGGAGAAATTTCCTGACAGTGAGAACAATTAACCAGTGGAACAGCGTGCCTTCAAAAGTTGTGGGTGCTCCATTACTGGAGGCTTTTAGAAGAGACTGGACATCCATTTGTCTGAAATGGTATAGGGTCTCCTGCTTGAGCAGGGAATTGAACTAGAAGACCTCTAAGGCCCCTTCCAACTCTGTTATTCTGTTATTCAATCCGTATTACTCTGAGAAGTTCTTCAAGACAACCCATCATGAGGTGCCCAAAAAGTAGATAGATGCTTTAGCCACCTTCACATCTGTAACTCTGAGGGACACATATGAAGTGGCCAGCAAGGGAGGCAATTCTCTCTAAAGTGCTACATCACTTAGGAACAGTGAAACAATTTGTTCCACACAGAATTTGTCCCTGGTAGTCCACTGGCTAAAGAGGCTGCTTCATTCTAGGGTGTTGTAGGGCCAGGCCTGCCTTTGAGAATCTGCTCTTACTATCAAGATGTTTCTGCCTAAATCCAATCAAAATCTACCCTGCTAATCATTATTTAAGCCCACTATAAGCCAGCTATTCATCAACAGCTTGAATATTCAGGAATTTTCCTGAAAGCTTGGTTGTCCTAGACCCTAGGGCACAAACCATGGCCATTCAATTTTTACTGAAGATCACTGCAAAACATAAAATTGAACATCTTCATTATAACAATAGATAGCATGGCACTCTTATAGTGTGGGGTTACTTTTCCAGTACAATGTCTCTCTCTCTCTCTCTCTCTCTCTCTCTCTCTCTCTCTCTCTCTCTCTCTCTCTCTCACACACACACACACACACACACACACACACACTTATATGCACATTGGTGCAGTTTCTCAACCTGCTTGGTTAGCTATGTCTAATTGAAAACTTTAGTTTGTTGTAGAGCCAGTTGCTATCAACATTTCAAAGATTTGCATAAGTATGTGACATTGTAAAGTTCCTGAAAGATTTATATCAGGTTGGTTTTGGCTTCATGCCTGTAATTCAGAGAGAACTGCCAGGCAGCAGACAATATGTGAACATTTTCAACTTCCTAAAGTCCAACAGAGTAAAAAGTAATGGGATTACTTAAGAAAACAATCAAATTGTGTTTTAAGAAAGCACAAAGAGAACTGTATTTCACCTTAAAATCTCTTCATTTTGATGTCTGTGAAAAGCACACTGGGAAATAATCAACAACCGCTCTTTGTCTTCGGCTGAATTTTTGAAGAAATATTTAATTCTCAAGTGACCCGGAGGTAGGGATTTATTGATTAATGTCAACCACACTAAATGTTGCCCTTTGCTGGAGATCTACAAATACACCATTTTGAACAAGCTGATCACAAAGGAACAGGATTGGAATTTGGGCATACCTCTTATGGATGAGTAAATGATAAAGGGAGAGGCAGAAAATGTTGGATTTTGTTGGGATTGTGTAACTATATTTGTGATCACACCCAGAATAATGAGACAAGACCTGTGATATTGGATCAGAATTTTATATCACTTTAACATAACAAGCTCATAAATAATCCTAATGCTCCATGTGAGATATAACTATGAATGTCTGAGTTGTTCTACGACTCGCTTGCCTTTGAGCGATAGTGAGTTAAGATAGAGAAATCCTTACTCTGTATTTACTTCTCTGCCCTAAGTAATCATTTGCCCTGTCCTTTCTGTAGGATGGGATCTGCCTATTCCCTCTTTTGACAAATCTGCTGTCCTATTGTTTCTCCATGTGCAAGATAATTCTTCTCATTTTGTTATGTTAAAGTGATATAAAATTCTGATCTAATGAAACGGTCTCATTATTCTGGGTGTGATCACAAATATGCAATCCCAACAGAAGGATCCAGCTCCAGTTGGCACTTTGTATTCTTAGCAGCATTTGGCTAACTTTGAATTAGTCAAAAGATAAGCAGGGTCAAAGCTGATATTTGGATGGAAATACTGAGATGTGGACTAGACTAGGCAGTGGAGAAGCATCCAAGAAAATGACAAATGATTATAGAGATGTATTCACAAAGTCAAAGGAGTTAAGCTTGACTCAACAGAGACTTTACTTTTTACTCCTACATTGCAGCCCAACATTAAGTTCCAAAACTGAATCTTAAGTAGTCCATCCTAGCTCAGCTTCCAGCTACTTGATGCTATTTGATTCTCTGTGTTGTCAACCACATTGGCCTATGCCTATGCCTATGTCCTATCCATATCAAGATATGATGAGATTGCACAGAAAGCCCATAAAAATGTGCAATGATAAAAATAAATAAAACCAGTAGTGAATTACTAGCCGTTAACTGGGAGGAAAAAGAAAATAAACAATGGAATATAGAAACATTATCCCACTGAAACTTTTGGCTTGGTCTCTAGCAGGAATTAACTGGGACCTTCCAGGATGAAATTATAAATCGAGACTAACAAACCATTAAATGAAAATTCATGAAGCTAAGTGAGAACATGCACCCGGCATTAAGTGTCAAGGCTTTTAATTAGTGTAAATGAATATTTGGGGATTAGTGATGGTGCATAAATTGGGTAGCAAATTACAGCTACACAATGTAAAGAGCCACTGGGAACTAAGGGCTGTGTTGATTGTTCATCAAGAGCTGTAGAAAGATCTTTTGTCTAGAAATCAAAGTAGAGTATTACAATCAGGGACTTTTGTAACACAGAGAGACACACATAAACACCCCAACAGAGATCCTAAACATGGGGTAGTTTTAGCCTGTGGTGGTGACTTGCTGATTTGCTCCTTCAGAATTCAATTCCATTTCACATGATCTTACCACTTTTATGAAGCAAGAAGCTTATCCAATCACCCATCTTAGTTTTTTTCCTTTGAGATATATCAGTAAAAACTTTTATTAGCAAAACTTTTATTAGTAGCTATTGCAGGTGAGGCATGGTTTCCAGAACCGAGCTACAAAAATCCAGGTGACCAGTAGCTAGTAGCAGAAATACTGAAATTCAAGTGACCATCTTGTCTTTTGATACACTAGATCTGCTAGCCTAGGTAAAGGAAGCAGGATAAAATAACTGTAAAGGATATTTCCCCAGTGTTCTCTCTCTCTCTTGCCCCCATTTTTGGGGGAGGGGGAATTGGCAATTCTATAACTTCCAGTGGTGGTCTACAGAAGGAGTGAAGCAGGACAGGACCACTCCTAGTAGTAGCAGTGGTACTGATACAGCCCTGAAACTGGACAACTCATAAAATCATGAGTCCTGGACCTCTATTGAACTGATCAGAAACCCATTCTTAGTAGAACCTGTCTGACTAGATTTCCATCACTGGAAATCATCAATGATGATACAGAATACCCCAATCAATGATTTCCATGAAATTTATCTGAATGGTCTCATTGTCCTTATAATTAAACAGTTATTTCAATCTGTGTTTTTAACTCTCCTGGGTTTTAGAATCTTCATTGTCTTAGAATCTGAACTGGTGCAATTCAATAACACAGCAAGAACATGCTGATATGATGGAAAGAAGAACTGGTTAGGATTTCAGGACAGCTCCTCAAGGTACAGTACATATCATCCTGATTCAACAAGCCAATGCATTGTATAAAACCTGGATTTAAAGAAGGCATCCTCACTTGTGTTGCAGAAAGGGTGTCGTCAGCCTTCTTTTTTGCAGTGTCTCTTGGATGTCAAGAAGGAATTAATAGGATGCAAATCCATCACCAATTTCCTGGGAGAAAGTAATGAAGTATGCAATTACTATAGAATAAACCTACATGGGATAGCAATAAAAGAGAATATTCAGGGTTTCACTGTGGGGGTCCTTGGTATTCTCTGATCTTGGTTGTTTTCTTGGTTAGGAGTGGGATTTGAACTCTGCCTAGATACTGGTAGTTTGTCTATCAGTGTTGGTGGGAGTGTTCTTGGTGGTTCCTTGATTAGCCTGTTGTTTACACCAAAATTAACACTAGACCAACAATCAAACAATACAGAATACCCCAATCAAGGAACAAGCAACTTGGACAAACAAGCTAATGGTAAACAACAAGTGGTTCCTAATCAAGGAGAAGTAGAAGTAGAAGTAGAAGTAGAAGTAGAAGAAGAAGAAGAAGAAGAAGAAGAAGAAGAAGAAGAAGAAGAAGAAGAAGAAGAAGAAGAAGAAGAAGAAGAAGAAGAAGAAGAAGAAGAAGAAGAAGAAGAAGAACAACAACAACAACAACAACAACAACAACAACAACAACAACCCCATCAATACTGACAGGGCAAGCCACTTATATATAAGCAGAGAGCAAACCTCACTCCCTTTTAGCACTCCTGATGTTACCTAGTTTTGCAGTATTCTGAAATTGGCAATTCTTAACTACTCTTCCAATGCTACTATCATCCCCCTGCTGTCTGGAAAAAGAAAGGACTGTGAACATCATGTAACTGAGATAGAAAAAGGCCCTATTTCTTTAAGGAATATCCTTCAGACCAATTTCTTCAGGGATCAGTAACTCCTCCTCTGAAATTGTCCAACTTGGTTCTATGAAATTAACTAGAGGGAAGACATGCCACTTGAAAAACAGAAGTAGTTAGGAGTAAAATCTGCATCTGAAGTTGGGAATATCTAACAGTAGGCAAATGAACCTTGGAAGGAATGATGGGATCTCAGACTTAAAAGCTTCACACCTCAGGTGGCCCATGCAGTATTTTTTTTTAAACATTGCTGTAAGCCCCAGGGATCCATTTGGGGCAGGGCTTGGCTTCCAGTGTTTTTGTGGAATTCTCCCAGTCTTTACCTTTCCTCTGGAATTCTCCCAGCCTTTAGAATTCTAGCCTGGAAAAGAGATAAAGAGGAAATTAGTTTTTAGTTATGTCATGTGCTAATTAAATATCAATTATATATCACTCAAGGTGGATTACACTTTGCATAAAATGAAATCTCCTTGTAGTGCATTATCGTCCCATGCCCAAAGCGCTGAAAAAAATTAAATACCAAGACAATTTGAGAATTAACAAAATTAGCAGTTTGCTTTAGTGAATGTTTTTTCCTTAAGTCTATCATCGGCTAATGAACAATTGTGCTGTGTGGCATTTATGGAGAAAATACTAATATAATCCTGTTCCTGGCAAAAGCATGCAGTCTGTCTTGAAAAAACAAAGAAAGAAAGCAATTCCTACCCCCCCCCCAAAAAAAAGCATTAGCAAGACACCTTGATTATTATTTTTTGTTAATTTTGAATTGCCTTTAGGTTGAACACTGAATTTTAGGCACCATGGCTTTTTCTGATACTTGACTGAGCAGGAGAGCTTGGAGCACAGGACTGAAGGCCTGTGCAATCTTACAAAATGAACATGGTAACCCTAGAGAGAAAAAGACACAGCACGTTTGTTGTGATAACACTACGGACTTTTGCGTATTTGTCATAATAATTCTGTGCACTTTTCCATCATGCGTTCCACTTTCTACAGATCAAAGCCACAATCTCAGACCTTCACTAGGGGGCAGCAAAGAGGTACTATAACTCCAACTCTTTGCTGCCATTGAGTGGTCACTCACAGCTTTACAACCAATGAATGATAAGCCTAGTGCAGTGATGGCGAACCTTTTAGAGACTGAGTGCCCAAAAACCGCCTCGCCCCCCGATTGTAAGTTTCTACTTTATTTTTATTTGCTTAACAGGTGAATGATTCCCTTAACAACTGCAGGGACTTGCTTAGCAAAAGTGGCACCGATGGTCATAAAATTCGATGTGATTCACTTAAAAGCTGTCATAGGTCATTGCAGTCTTCTCATTTCTGTTGAACTCTTGTCAGGTAAGAACAACCAAGCTTTGCATGTATGTTTTTCTGAAAATGACTGTCAGGACTCTGTGGAATATGTGTAATTTTACTAGAAGGAATATCAGGTTTTGTGTGCCCATGAGAGAGGGGCAAATAAACATTTTCTTGAGTGCCTGTTATCATCTCTGTTCAATGTCTTAATAGGCTGGCAGGGATGAAGAGGAGACGTCGAGGAGACGTAGTCCCACCTCACTTTCGCTCTCCCTGCTTATGTTTTTGCTGCTCATATTGTAAGTATTGGGTGAGAAAAAGGTGAACATTCCACGGGTTTCTTTTAAACACAAGCTTTTTGTAAAAGGAAGAGGAGGGAAATGCAGCCTTTGATGTATTAGTATTTTTTTAAAAAAAACTCTGTTTACATTATTTCCTTGTACCCTTGCAACCCCCATGCTGTTGAATTCAGGAACTGAACGCCATCAACAGTCTGCTGTTCATGGACATTTTCTTTACAGTCCTCAACTTACAACCGTTCTTTTAGAACTTCATTTGAAGTTCCAAAGGCACTGAAAAAAAGTGATTTATGACGGGTGGTCACACCCTTCGGAGCATACCCACGACCACAGGGTCAAAACCCGGGTGCTTGGCAACGGCCATGTGCTTAGGGTGATTTTACTGAACCATGGGATCACCATCTGCAACCTTCCCCGCCAGCTTCCAGCCGACAAAGTCAATTGGGGAAGCCAAATTGGCTTAACGACCTCATGGTTTGCTTCGCTGTGGTGATCTGCTTAGAGACTCTGGCAAAAAGGTCATAAAATCGGGCATGACTCATTTAAGAACCGTGCTCTCTGGTGCTTGGTTGTTTTCTTGCAGACATTTCATTACCCAACTAGGTAACATCATCAGTGCTAGATGATCCTCAGTCAAGAACTTTATTGAAGGACAATATTTGTAGCTCGGGGCTGACATGAGGGGCCCTTGGTGCTCTCTGAGGTTGCCTGTTTTCTTGCAGATGATTCATTACCCAACCTAAGTAACATCATCAGTGCTAGCTAATCATCAGACTAGCACTGATGATGTTAGCTAGTTGGGTAATGAAATGTCTGCAAGAAAACAAGGAAGCTCAGATAGCACCAAAAAACTCACACTCCTCCTCCTCCTGTTTCACTCCATACACCCCACTCCTGTGTAGTACTGATGATGTTGCCTAGTTGAGTAATGAAACGCCTACAAGAAAACAAGCAAGCTCAGAGAGCGCCAAGGACCCGTCAAATCAAGAACTACCGGTGTACAGCAATGCATTCACAAATGTTCTTTCATGACTTTGATGACAACATTTTTATTTCTTCCTCTTGGTTTCATTTGAAGAGCTGTGTCTCTTAGCGCACTGGTTGCCTCTTCCTTGGGAAAAAAAAAAGTTTCTGCTCTAAAGTGCTGATCTTACAGCAAGCCAAATGAGGCACGGCCTCCCAATTATCACTTGCAATTTGGAATAACACTCCTAGTTTTATTAACCGTATGTGGAAAGAGCCCACTAAGCACCCTGCTTTGTTTGTGAAAAAAAAAAAATGAGAACACAATTGGGAAAGAGTATTCCTGGATAATAATGAGATGCAAAATAAAAGACACTTGTTGTGGTTCTTTCCTGTGCCAATAATAGCTCTGCAATAACACTTTGCAATTTAACTAGTGTCTCCCAGACAGCCTTAAAAATGCTTTGCAAATACTAATTAATTCAAACTTATAACATCACAGCAATTGTTGAAGCAGGCGAATATATTAAACAACTGAATGGAGGCCTTTATCCTGGGTAAACTGAAAGATCTGATAACTGATCTTTCTGAAACATCCTAGAAACAAGAAGCACTGTGGAAATTGGTGTTCAAACATGAAAATGTCTAAATTTTGCCTTATTTTAACCTACCTTTTGGGAGTCTTTATGAACCTGTCCTCGTTCTGCAGAAATGTATTTACTTTTCATTGATATGAGAATGCACGGTATTGCACAGTGACTGATATAATGTTCAGTCTGTACAATATTAATATTGGGCATTGAAATCAGAGAGATAAAGTCTTCATCTTAAAAGATTAATTACTTCATCACGTGATGGAAATCCCTGGTTTAGATTGTCTTTTGAAAATGTTGGCTCTAATATCCTGAAACTAATGAGTCCAAAGTGTACAAATTCATGGAGGAAATACTGAATATTAGCCATGGCAATTCAGCTACTATTTTTATGTTTAAGGTCGGTGTAACTTACATAAAATGTTGTTAGGGAACAAACAATTTTGTATTTCCAATCATTTGCTTTCAAGTTCATAATTAGTTTGTTCATTTTGTTGGGTTTCCCATCCCCCCCCCTCTTTCTGATTGCATTAGGACATCGAGATTTCTGTATGGAACTATTGTGCCCTCTGTCCATATGTTGTGATATTTGCAGACTTTCTATTAGTCCTCAAATTTATTAGAACAGGATGAGAAATTTACCGGTTGTCTTCCAGAGCCTCCGAGATGCCAGCTTTCAGACAGAAGGGATAATTGGTCCTGGTTTCATAGGGAAATTAAAACTAATTTGAAATCATGAATCACTTCACATTTATTTAGGTTGAATTACTGTATGACAATAAACCATTGAATGACAGCCACTTGCTGATTTTTTTTTCTTCTAATGATTCATCACTCCTTACCTTCTAGTTATTACCAAAATAACAAGGCATGAAATATCATCCCTTGCCTGCTGGCTATTCTGGACCCAGAGCTGACCATGGAAGGAAATTAAATACTGAGTTAGATAAACCTCTGGTCTGATCTAACATACCAGTTTTTATGATCATACCCAAGAAGCAGTTGACTAATGGAAAGAGAAAAACATCGTGATCTTGGCAGATGTAAAGGGATTTAAGCAGGGATGATATAAATAGAGAATAATGTATGTGTGCTTTGCTCCATTTGCATCAATGTGCTGGGTGTTCTCTGTGTTTAGCGTGGATGTTATATGTTCTTTGGATAGAGCCGTCAGTTAATCAAGGAGAAGCTTGTCAATGGTGTGTCAATATTTTTATTCCATCAGAAAACCACAGGCAAGTTGAAACTCCTAGGATTATGGAAAGGTTTGATGCTGTTTATCCTTTTGCATTTTAGTGAAAGATTATGAAGGTGAGGCTGGCATTCAGCAGGTCTTCTGAGTCAGTATTTTGGGAGCAGGATAGTTCAGTTAGTCCCCCGTAGCCCCACAATGAATAACAGCATTTAAGGCAAAAAGAAAGAAATCACCCATGCTTTTGCAGATGCAATGAAAGCTACTCCAAAAGCTGTGATGGAACAGCTTCTCAAGGCTAGATAGGAATCTTAAACAATTGGGGTCAGGCTGAAGGGCAGGTGTTAAAAAAAAAGTGTAAGTTTTGAACCAGTTGGTGTTGAACCGGTCAAATAAACATGACCGGCTGACCAGCCAAGTTTAGGTCAATTGTAGTTTGAATTTATTTGAACAATAGCAGCCTAGTAAGGGGAAAAAAGAGAATGGTATTGATAACCAAACTTTGTATATTCTAAAAGAAAAAAATTGAAGTTCAGAAAATTAACTTTGGGAGACTGAAGTCCACAAGTTGTAAAGTTGCCAAGGTTGGAGACCCCTGATACAGCGCAAGAGGGGAGGACCTATGGCTATGCTAAACCTTTGGCAATTAACCATTGGCCATGTTGAGTGAGACTATTATGAACAGGAGTTCAGAAGCCACGTTTCCTCCATAGGTCCTGACATAGGATCTCTATCTTTCCATTCCCTCTTGCAGCAAACACAGTAGACTTAAACATTGTCTGACTGCCTCTCCCTGGCATATCTTGAATTCAGTTGTTTAGATATACTGCTAGGACAAGTACGTCCAATAGTGTTATCACAGCAAGTTTGTGGATAGTATTGGAAGTCACAGAATGCCTGATCCTAGATGGTTTTGTAAAACATGCTGTTATCTTTTTATCTTTAACACCCCACGCAATTATTCCATCTGTTGAATTAGGCCATCTCAGAGCAACGGAGAAGAGTTTATAACCATTATTATTTGAATTGAATACCCCCTAGCCACATTAAGCTAAGACAAAAATCCATTTCTAGCATCTCCTTTACCCTTAAATTAGCAACAATAGAGTTGCTGGCAAATGTTGGTAAGTTGATAGTGATCGGTAGAACTTGCATAATTTCTGCCTATATGATGCCTTGTCAATCTGGTACGTTTCACAAGTAGGCTTGCCTCATTTTACAGAATATGATCAGTTGTCTCCAATTAAGAACTGAAAGCCACTTGTCTGCAACGGTTGCATAATATCATTCATTATGTAGATACTGATTAGTCAAAGAAAACATTTAGCAGATAGAGAATCGAGATAGGAATCGCTTCTTGCCCAAAGCTGATAAACAGCTTGAGTTGAAATTGAATTACAGCTGCTGGGAAGCATGATTTTTATTTATTTATTTTAAAAAAGAAGACTCCAAATGAATTGAAGCTGCCTAATGCGATGTGTGTGCCTCTTTTATGTTTGTTTGTTTGTTTGTTTCCAGGCAGGAATAGATCCTTCCATGTGTAATAAAATATAAAAAGAGAGAGAGAGGGAGAGAGAGGTGTTCTAATGAGAAACAAGATGAGTCCTTGGATTAGTTTGGATTTTGTCTGTTGCTAGTGGCAAAGACGTTTGGCTTCTGGCCACACATTCAACTAGAAAACACAGAGCTAATTGGAAAAGCACCTGTGATAAGGTGTAACTCACCACCTGCACTTTCCTGAAATAAAATAAGCCTCCATAATTGAGTACATTACAGATCAACCTTGCGAAATCACCTCCAGGCACCGACTTAAAATTATTATTCTTCTAAATAAGACGACTGACTTCCAGCTCATGTCTTTTTATGCGCTGCTGAAAAAATACAGGTAGTTCTCGAGTTACATTTAGTGACCCTCTGAAGTTACAACGCCACTGAAAAATGGGACTTATGACCATTTTTCACACTTAGGACTGTTGCAGCAACCCCAGGGTCAGGCAGTTTACATTCAGTTGCTTGACAACTGGTTCACATTTACGACGGTTGCAGCGTCCCGGGGTCACGTGATCACCTTTTGCGACCTTCTGACAAGCAAAGTCAACGTGAAAGTTGGGTTCACTTAACAACTATGCCACTAACTTAACAAGTGCAGTGATTCACTGAACCAATGTGGTAAGAAAAGTCATAAAATGGGGCAAAACTCACTTAATGAATTTCTGACTTAGCGACAGAAATTGTGGTCGTAAGTAGTCAGTGGGGTTTAAGATATTAAAGCATGAGAACCTATTATTTTTCTTACTCTGTTCCTAGAAAGAGAATTCAAGTTCTCCAAGTTACTAGGTGCACTAAGACATCTAGTGCTCCTCCATGTTTTGCACTGCTAGGATATGTACTTGAATAATTACCGAGAATTTTGAGAAAAGTATGGCTGATAAGAGTGATCTGAATACTGAGGGGAAACCAAGCTTTAATAAAAAGTTTGAACAGGACATAGAATGACTTTAAGATGATTTTTATAAATATAATGGAAACATAAGCTGATTAGAAAATATGTTATATGTTGATGTTATCACATGCGTAAATACAAAAAAATGTTTACATTCAACTTGGTATGTACTGAAAATATTAAGAGCTATATCTGTTTAATGTAGATAAAAAGAGATTATTATTGGAAGAAGAGAGGATCAAGAAATATATTACCAACTAACATATTGATTAATTGTAGAAATTAATTGTTATTGATTGTTTTGAATATATGAACGCAGACAACACTCTGTTCATGAAGCATTAAAGATTGTTATTGTAAAAAATTAATAAAATATATTTTTTTAAAAAATAATTACAGAGGGCCATCATTCTGCCTTGTTTCTGTGGCTTCACATTCCTTAGTTTGATGTCTTTCTAATGCATAAGACTCAGTTACCAATTGCCAGACAGTAACGGAGTTGAGATAAAACACAGTTCAGGGGTTCCGGCTACATATACCTGTGAGTGAGGGAACTTTAACAGAACCGGTGTTTTACAAAGGTCAAACTAACAGCTTTTCAGAAACAATTACCAGTAACCAAAGCTCTCAAAATTGTTGCTTAAACCAGTTGAGCATGCAAAACCATCAGTTAAAATTTGCCACCCCTGATTAAATCTGGCTCTTGCTGACTAATCAGTTCGAGCTTCCATTGAATTAAACTCATTAAAACAAAGTCCTCCATAGATCAACAATAATAATCATCATCTCCTGCTTAACCATCCTGAGAAGTAGGTTCTTTGCCCCCATTTTTGGCTTAGGATTGTGCCAATCTGCTCACTAGAATCAGAAGATCAGCCTTTGGATACAGCTCAGCCTATCTTCCTGGGAAGGCAAATAAATGTTCTAAACGTAGCACATGAGACGAGTTCCTTGTCTTCATTCAAACCTGCTCAGTCAAGTCTTTGGAAGCTTGACTGAGCTTGTAGCACTAACTTGAGTCAAGTGTTTGTGTGCCAGTCACTTCTTGTAGGCACTTGCTTCTTTGGAGATTCACCCATTGGCTGATAAAATCCTAAGCAGACCCCTGAAATCAAGAGATGTCACTAAAATTTGTATAATTTGTGAGTTTGCCAAAGAACGGTGATTTGCTGTAATGGGAGCAGACACTTGGTCTGCAACCCATCCCATGGTTATCACAAGGGCATAACCAGTCTACTCCTCCTGCTTGTGGTCTCACAAGATTGCCTGATGATATTGTTGTACTACTGATTCGTTATTGCTGTTCAGGTACCTGGTTAATGGGGATAAGAGCAGAACCACATCTGTAACTGGAGTCATGCTACGTACATTGAGATCAACTCTTACATAAAATATGACTTGATAGTCACATAAGATCCCTCTTCTAACTGGACTGGAGAAAGAATCCCCATCCAAGTCTTTAAAAAAAAATACAGTCGTAAGTCATCCTCAGCCTGCAGCTTCCTCACACCCAAGTTGTCCTCCCATATTCCATCTACTTTTGTCCAACTTGCAATCTAATGAAGGAAGGAATGTGTTTTGTCTTAGGGAGAGGGGGTGACCAGGGAGTAGATTTTAAGAAGGATGGAGTGAGACGAGATGAGATGCACTTATTTTTTTTCCCCACAACTCCTCTGCACTTCTTCAGATTGTGACTTGGTAAGGGTGACAAAAAATAAAATAAAATAGAAGCTTCCATGCCAGCTATGCATCCCTTACAGTAGGGATGGGAACACCGAACAATCCATAGTTAATTTAATAAACAGAAGGACCACTGAGATATATGAATTTTATGAATTTTATTATATTGTCATTGTATGTGCGTACATAGTATACATATACAACAAAATTTACTTGACACCCAAAAACCAAGTCCCACACACATAATCCCCAAACACACTCCCCCCCACCACAATCCCCACCCCTAAAACCACCCAACATCCACACAACAGACCAAGTAATGCTGTCCAACAGTTCACTGATGGTGGCCCTTTAGTTCGTTGTTGAGTGCAATTATAGCTCTGGGATAAAAACTATTCAGAAAATGTGTGGTCCAAGTTTTAATTATTCTAAATAATTATTTAATTATTTAATTATTATTAAATTTAATTAAATTTAATTATTTAATTATTATCGATATAGGTTATCAAGAGACATTTTGCCTATGGAGAATAAGGCCATCTATAGCTACCAGTTGCCAGGTTGATAGGCTACCTCCAGGGGCTTACATAGGACACCACTAGGCTGCAGTGTCTGGGAGATAAGGAGTTAATTGTCTCATGCCCTGCTTTATCTGGGAACAAGATGCCAGGCTGAATAAAATGTTGGTCTGATCCACCAGAACATCAAAAACAAGAAGGTGTAAGTTGTGCTCCTCCTTAATTCTATCTCAGAGTAGCCCTGATGAGCATGGCCAATAAATTGCCATGTGATGGACATCATACCGAAGGCTCTGGGTCCCCTGTGTTTACTCTGGAGAAAGAAGAAGAGCACAGCACCACACCAGTGAATTGATCCAAGATCAGCCTTTTCTTATGTGAGCTTCTCCAGTGATCATCAGGAAAGGAACAGGAAAGATAGTACAGCTCTTTGCAAAGCCCACTTGACTGAGCTCTATTTCTGTAAGGGTCATGCAGGAAAACAATAGCCTGGAACCGGAATGTAGAGAGAACAGAAGTTTCCTTAATTATGCAAATGAATAAGGTGCTTAGCTAGCACTGTCTGTTTCTTCAGGGGGAAGGTGGTGCTGTAATTATAAGGCAAATAAAATATCTCCTAGGTAATATTTATTACATTGCCTGTTGAAAGATATGCAAAGACAAAGTCAGCATTGTCCTTTTGACCCCTCTGGGAAGATATGTAGATAAACAACGCATGTGTGTATCTGTGTGAATGTTGTCATCTTCTTCTCCTTCTCCTTCTCCCTCCTCCTCCTCCTTCTTTTTCCTCCTCCTCCTCCTCCTTCTCCTCCTCCTCCTCCTTTTTTCTCCTCTTCCTCCTTCTTCTCCTTCTTCTTTCTCCTCCTCCTCCTCCTCCTCCTCCTCCCCCTTCCTAACTCTAACTGCTTTCATTCTGGTTTGATGGGATTATTCTTTTATCACTCCCTTGTAAATTCCTGAGAAATAGATAAATTGGGCTGCTGAGTATAGCAAATGAAGTGCCCACATTGGCAACTTCCATTAGAAGAGCAATGCAAGCTGGCATTTTTAAGGACCTTGAGCCAGCCACTTGTCCCCACTATAAGAAAACAATAAATCAATACCGCCATGTTTTTCCGCTCCTCCTCTGCCTAACTGCCTTTAATATTTTTTCCTGATTATATTTTAAGTTGACCTTCGAGCCAAGGATGTTATCAAAACATGAGCTTGGATTACTGAAGGGATTATCTTGCCAAGTACTGAGTGACAAATATTTTAATTCTCCTTTTCCTCCTTCTTTATGGTTTTGGGGTGTCTCTGCAGATTCAGCAATTCGATAAATAATTAATCTTTTGGATATTTTCCCTGCTGTAAAAAAACAAGCCCTAAAATAAATATTAATTGGTCTTCAATCATCAATCTTTCAGCCACTCAATATTATTCCCATTGCTCATACATGTGTTAATCCTTCTCTCGCCCCTGGTGCAAAGGTATAATAAGTGAGTGGATATTATATGCCGCCACATTAAAATGCAATAACATCAACGTTTCCCACATTATATAAAGGCACTTATCTCTATGGGAATACCCTGAGATAAGCAGAATTCACCTACGTTTCATCTAGAAGCTTTCACTGTCGTTGATATCAAACTGAGGAATGGTTATGTTCTATGCCAGTGGTGGCGAACCTATGGCATGCGTGCCAGAGGCGGCACTTGGAGCCCTCTCTGTGGGCACACATGCCATTGCCCCAGCCTTGCCTCCCCCCATGACCCCCTCCTCGCCAGCAGCCCCCCTGGAGGAGAGTCGTCCCCGAGTGTGGCTCACACGGAGCGGCGCAACCAAGGACATGGCAGCCAGGCAGCATAGACAAGACTCTGCCCTCACGCCCCATCCTGCACAGTTGATGCTGCAGGGCATGGGCAGAGGGTGTGGCCGCCATGGTGCTGCTGGGCTGCTTGGGCAATCTGCGGTGCGCCCTGGAAGCAGTGAGTGGCCCTGCGGGCAGGCAGGGTTGGGGACGGGGCAGGGGCGGGGGTGGGGTGGGGGTGGAGCAGGGGCGGGGCCAGTTTTTGGGCACTCGGTCTCTAAAAGGTTCGCCATCACTGTTCTATGCTGTGTTGCATGAAGCAACTAGATCCCAAAAGAGGTCTACATTCAGGCACCAAGATTGACATGGTATCTGCTGCACTGGAGAAACGCTGCTATTGAGTCAACTTTAGTCTCTCTCTATTTGCAAAAATAAGTCTGGCCGTTTGATTCTTCAGGCACCACCATCCAGATCTGACCTAAGGAAGATGCAATAGGAAAGTCAATTTCTGGCTCTTTCTATTTCTTAATTTCTCCAGCTCCTGCAAAATCATTCTTCCACATTCCCCATTGCGCAGATCATGTCAATGCCCTTGTCATCACACATCTAAGGTAAGTTCTTAAACTTCTTGGGAAAACGAAGGTACTTGGTCTCAGCCAAGACAAAACCATCTCATTTTTGCTTTCTGTTCAAGTAACCAACCAACCCAATGTACAAAAATCATCTCATAAAATTCTGTAATATGTTACTGTTCCCAAAACAATTGATTCACACCTGAATCTGTAATTTCCCACTAGTGATTCTTGACTAATTTCTCAATGGCATGAGTTAGTGCTAACAATAGCATTCCTACTTTTTTTAAAAAAAAAGTCCCATTAGAAGAATTGTCTTGTCTATTTTATCGTTTTATCTTACCTTCTTTGAACCAAAATATGGGATGACACTGAGTTTGTTGACTACCAAAAAAAGCAGTGCATAATAAAAGTCAGGGACCTTCTCAAATTCTCCTTAATCACTTCATGACTAAATAAATGCATAAATCAATGATAAAATAATGTTACCAGAATTAATTTGTGCCTTGAAAAAGATTCTTAAAAGAAATACTCTTTCATCAGACTGAATGAGAGCTGGTAGGAAACAATGCAGAATAAATTACCTGACCATCAATGTTATCAATAAAATATTGTAAAGCAACAAAGGTTATATGCAATAGCCAAATATAGAAAAAGAGAATAAAGCAAAATGTGATACTTGGGTATCAAATCTAGTTCAGTTAAATGGGATACGGACTAAAGTAAAACACACGATTGAGAAAGCATCTCCTCTGCTTACTTCTCATGTGATTTCCAAAGCATCCTCTCTGGATGTCTGTGGAGGTTCTCAGTCATCCAGGTCACAGTTGTCACAAAGATGCTTTTTTTCAAAAGGCAACTGGACTTTGCTTTCCCTTGAGGAAGACATCAGTTCATCAGAACCGATGAAGCTTCTTAGATGAGATGCAAAATGTCTTTCTCAAGGAAAAAACAATCCAGTTGCCTTTTTTCGGAGGGGGGGCAGGGGAAAAGCACCTTTGAGACATAATCTCTGAAGAAAGGTTTCCAGTCCAGTAGAGCCATTCTTTCAGTAGCTAGTAATTTTGAATAACGTCAAGTTTTCTTTAGTGTCAGCCAACTGGCAAAAAGTTTATGTCTTTCCAGATGTAGACTTGAATGCTTGTATTCAGAAACAGAAGAGCTGGCAGTAAACTTGATTATGAAGCTATGTTTGCTTCATAAGTCTAGTCCCGATGGAAGCCGAGCCATCTTGTACAGTTCCTGGTTTCTGGAGAAGAACCACTTGCTCTGACTTGGTGCCCTCCAGGGGTTTTCCCATAACCACAATTCTTAGGAAGTATGACAGAAACAACTTCCAGCACTGGATATACCATCATTATTTATATTTGTGCGGCGAGATGCTCAATTAGACTGTATTCAGGAGAATTAACAAGTGCCATCTTCACTTTCTGATCTGCCTAAGGAGCCAACAAGCAGAAGCATTCTCCTCACTGAAAACCTTCACTTAATTAACGTTGACATGAGCTACTGCTGACACCTCCTGAGTAAATTCCTCTCTTTTGATTCATAAGCACTTGTTGTTCCTAGCAGCACCGTTTTGCATGGAATGGCCTTAAGACAAATGGGGAAATGATGGTTTTGCTTAACACAGCTGCCCTCTGATTTTCGTGAATTTCAAGCGAGCCTTCACAATGGAAGCATCATTTCATTATTTCATTCTTCCTTTGTTGCTTCTCACAAAACTCTTCATCCTGCTGTGGCTGTCAGTTCCCGCGTCTTCGGTTAGAATGTGAAGAGTCAGCCGATTCCATTTGTATATCCAGTGTAGCATTTTTCCCCCTATCGTTTTTGAATCCACTTAATGTTTTTAATGGTTTAAAAAAAATTGTTATTGTTCTCAAAGCCTCTTTAATGATTTTTGTTATCTTTCTGATTACTTTTCGGGTTGTTCGGCCCTGATAACTTTGTAAGCCACCTGGAGTAATAGAGGTGAGACGTAAATTGAACAAACAAGTGAACCACCAGCTAAAATTGTTTACTGATACTCCATAGATCAGGAAGTTCAAATAGATTATGGTAAAGATCCCTTTTAGCGCTTATGATTTTATGATCAAAGGACCGCTGCTGCCATTAGATCATGTTCCTGCAGCATGATTTCATCAATCAGTGTGTCAACTTTCTATTCCTTTCTCCCACATTTTTTCTGACACAATTTTGACAGATGTTGCTTCTTCTCATGAACAGTGTCAGAAGCACCTCAAAGAAAGGGAGTAATATAAGGAGTGAGCAAGGAGAACATGGGGAAATTAAGGTGTTCTTATTTTCAATCTTCTTCTTTGTTTTAATGTAAGTTATCCCAGAATAACATCTGAAGAGCCCAGAGGGTGTCCAGCATCGGCATTAGGTCTTCAAAACCTAGTCAGATTAAAATGTGTGAATATGTGTGCAATCGTGAATTTCAAGTCATGTTGTGACATTGTTTGGCAATTGTAAAAAGAGACCAGGTGGAAAGAGTAGGCACTGTCATCATTGTCAGCCATTCAGTTGCGTTCTGACCCTCGGCCGCTCTATGGATCAGCACTCTCCATATCGCTCTGTCTTGCATCGTCTCTTTCAGATCCGCCATGGTCATCCCGGTGTCATCCTTTATAGTGTCCAGCCATCGGGTACTAGGGCAGCCCTTCTTCTTTTTCTGCTGATTACTCCCAGCATGATTGACTTTTCAAGTATGTCAACTCTCATGACCAAACAGACAGCCTCTGTTTTGACTATTTTGGCTTTGGGTGATATTTTTGGTGAGGTTCGGTCTAGGACTTCTTTGTTTATGGTTTTGGAGAAAGACCGGTGACCTACTCTAGTTTTGCTTGCCAAAATCTTTATGGACCAAAGAGTAGGCAAATGATGGCAATTGTCTCCAGCTTTTGCTTGTATTTCTGACAGTTTAAGAAGGAACTTGAATCCTATGAGAAAAAATAAATAAATATCCACTCAGATAAACTTACAAGATAAACAGGCAAACATAACACCCACACCCCCCATATGAGTGATAAAAGGACCTTAAGGTCATGGGGCAATTTGCTCAACAACAAAAAAAATCTATTGCATGCATGGCACTGTGAAGGGGGAAAGTTATGTTCCACGTTTGGATCCATTAGAAAACTTACTGGAAATAAAAATGGTCAGTTTTATAAATGTTGTAAATGCTAGCTAGGGAATTCTGGGACTTGAAGCCCACAGGTCTTAAAGTTGCCCAGGTTGGACACCCATGATCTAGAACAGTATTTCTCAACCTTGACAATTTTAAGGCATGTGGACTTCAACTCCCAGAATTCCACAGCCAGCAATGCTGGCTGTGGAATTCTGGGAGTTGAAGTCCACATGCCTTAAAATTGTCAAGGTTGAGAAACACTGATCTAGAACATCTGGGGAGCACCAGGTTGAAAAGGGCAAGTTTTTTGACCTATCTTAAGTTTATGCATAGACTTAGTGTAGAAAAAGGAGGAAGACAAACCAAGCTGATGAGGTTATTCCACTGCAAAGATAGTGTGGCTGAGAAGAGAATGTGGCCTTAGGTAGATTTGGGGGTTTTTTTTTTTTTAGTGCGTTTGGCAATTGAATTATTTTTACGACTGTCTTGTTTTCTGCTGACACTCCTCAAATGGAAGGGTAATCCAGGCACCTACTTATGCCACTTAAATTAATTACCTGGCCTGGAAGCGACTGCTTGATTTGCACTGATGACAGCCCAAAGGTTAGGACTGAAGCTGATAATAAAGATTTACAGCACATCAAGCCCATAATGCTCAAGGAGTAACACTGCCAAGGCAAGCAGGGTGGAGCCTTTATTTTAGGTGCAAACTGGTTACCATAAAGAGCAACAGAGCCAAGTCAATATTCAGACACAGTTAGGAGCACCCTGCCCATCCAAAAGGTGAGATGGTTTCAGGATGCAGCCTTTCTAGAGAGTTTGCTTTGAAAGAAATCAGAAAAGTGGTTTTATTTTTATATATTTGATGTTTTTTATCCTGCCTTTATTACTTTATAAGTAACTCAAGCCAGTGTCTATACCAGGGGTAGGCAACCTCGGCTCTTTTATGAGTCATAAAAGAACCAAGGTTGCCTACCCCTGGTCTATACCTACTAGGTACTAATTTCCCCTCCTCCTCCTCCTCCTCCTCCTCCTATTTTTCCCCACAACTTTGTAAGGTAGGCTGGGCTGGGAGAGAGGGATTGGCCCCAAATCACCCAGCCACTTTTCATGCCTAAGGTGGGACTAGAATTCACCGTCTCCTGGTGATTGGCTCAAAGTCACCCAGCCAGCTTTCATGCCTAAGGCAGGACTAGAACTCACCGTCTCCTGGTGATTGGCCCAAAATCACCCAGCTGGCTTTCATGTTCAAGGCAGGACTAGAACTCATAGACTCTGATGATTGGCCCAAAGCCATTCAGCCGCCTTTCGTGCCTAAAGTGGGACTAGAACTCACAGTCTTCTGATATCTATCCGGTGCCTTTACCGCTAGGCCAAACTGCTTCTCTATAGTTATAGTGGTCAAAAATAGTTAGCTGTTATAATCTGTAAACAACCAGACACTGCAAAAATATCAAAATTTATATTACTAGAACTGAAGAAAATATATAAAATACTTTTAAAAAGTAAGGGAGGCTTCAATGAAACCATGGCAACAGCCCAACATATTTTAGGTTAGATAATCCTTGGTTACATAAAAATTATGATCTGTGAAAGGGTTTACTGTATTAGGCTTTTATAATAGAAAGGGACACAATTTCCTGTTCATCCTGCTACATGTTTATATTAAATGTGCACATACAGAAGTCTTTTAGTCACCGATTACTGAGTATTACTCACCAGAATCTCAGGAAATGAATACACTTTCTGGTTTACACCCTGAGTCCTCAAAGGAGCCCTTCATTTAAATCTAAACAGAGCAATTATATATTGTTCAACAAATACCACTGAAATACTTAGCCCATTAAGATTGGTTAGGTAAGACACTTTCCCATCCTGGTTACAGAAGAATTAGTCACCGATAGGTGTAGACGAATAATCATTTGTGGTTGGAGAGACAATGGAGCATCTGCCAGACAAAGGGTGTCATTTTTCTCAGCCTGGTTCGCAAATCCCTTGGTGGGTTGCCACAAGCCAGCTCTGACAGCAGCTTTCGTAAGTGGAAAAGGGATCTCGCAGAACTGGAAGTGCGTGTGGAAAGGATAAGGATTAAGGGCTTCAGTCAAAGCACTCTCTGCTCCTTTGGTTGACAAAGAGAGCACTGAGACAAAAGCAGAGGGTTTACTATGGTGTTCTTCATTCATCCAGCATAGGGTAGCTAAGCAATTAACACACTGTATTTGCAAATAGATTAGGGGTGTCTAACCGTGGCAACTTTAAGACCTGTGGACTTCAATTCCCAGAATTCCCCAGCCAGTCCATAGGTCTTAAAGTTGCCAAGGTTAGACACCCCGAAGTAGATGGTTGTCATAAAGAAGAAATTGGGAAACTTCAGACTTGGGACTTATATTTTGAAGTTTTTTTAGATTCCTAGAGGACCTTTAACTAGATCCGCTAGGAATTTAAGATTCCTACTAGATGGAAGTGCAAAAAAGCAGGTCAGGAGTATGGACACATATTCAGAAGGAAGGAACAGTTTGCCTTGGAAGTTATACCCAACGCCAGGGTTTCAGAACATGCATCAAAGCATTTATTTACGTTTCTTTGGTTTATAAGTCCACCCAATTTAATCAACGTGACTCTGGGTGGCATACAGTGCAAACACAACAGTACACCAAAGAAGGAAAAGAAAAGCCCACATCACAATACACATAATACAGAAGACAATGTTTGTAACTCAGGGTTGAAATGTGGAGTCCTTGGTGCTTTCTGAGTTTGGTTGTTTTCTTGCAGACATCACATTAACCAACTAGGTAACATAATCAGTGCTAGAATACTACTCCCTTCTAGCACTGATGCCATTATCTAGTTGAGTAATGAACCATCTGCAAAAAACAGCCAACTTCAAAAATCACCAAGGACCCCCACAATAAGCAATAGACAATATATAAATACCAAATGGAATATGGTGAGCAGAGCATATAACAGAACGATCACCAAAGAACTCCCACTGAACTGGTCCCTAATGCCTGACGAAGACCAGATCTTAAGGTGAGAAGAGTTGGGACCTGTCATATAGTTTGCTCCAGAGGACAGGGACAACTACAGAAAACACATACTTTCCTAGGAGCCATAAGACAACAAGATTCAAAAGAAGGAACCTGGAGCATGCCCTCCCTGTCAGAGTATGTGGGGTGGGCAATGTTCTTGGTAGAAGGTGCTTCCTCAAGAAACCTGCTCCTAGGCCAGGAGTAGACAACCTTGGCTCTTTTATGACTCGTGGACTTCAACTCCCAGAATTCCTGAGCCAGCTGGCTGGCTCAGGAATTCTGGGAGTTGAAGTCCACGAGTCATAAAAGAGCCAAGGTTGCCTACCCCTGTCCTAGGCTATGTAGGACTTTAAAGGTCATCACCAGCTCCTCAATGGCTTCCTTCTGTCGTGGAAACACCCAATGAAAAAGACAAGAGACAGCAACACAAAACAATAATTCTTACTTTAAGATTCAGTCTTCAACCTCTTAAATCTTACTTTAAGATTCCACACTTCCCATCTGGAAGTCAGTGCATCTGTAGTAGAGGTATTATATGGCATAAGGATGACCCCATCAATGCCCACGCAGCTGCATTCTGGACCAATTGAAGCTTCTGGGTGGTTTTCAAGGACAGCCTTATGCAGAGGGCATTTTAATAATCCCAACCTACTGAATGCAGAGTGCTTATGTTTTCAGAAAAGAAACGACTCCCATCTGAAAAGCCATCTAGAAACCGAACGTCTTAGTTCAGCCTTGAGCAGGTAGCAACATGCATTTCCTTAGAAAGATCGTTCAGTTAGCAGTTGCCACCCCTGAAAAATCACTTTCCGTAAAACCATGTACCTCATGCCATCTTCCAGGAGACCAGAAGGACATCTTTCGAAGATGAATACATGCTTAAAAAACATTTACGCATATCAGCATAATTTCTTACAAAGTAAGATTTACTTCCATGCATTCTGATATGGCTTGGAGCGGGAAAGTGTGTCGAGACATTCAGGAAATATGAAAAATGGTTGATGACTAAATTTTAATATGCACTAGGCCCTAGAGGGGCAATTGAGATCAGCTCACATCCAAATCCACAAAGTTCATCCTTACTGATATGCTAAAATAATCTTTCTCTAAGTTGGTGCCCTCCTTGACTTGTATCTAGCCACCTCTGCTGCTGTTGCTGGGGTAAACTGGCAGGTGGTAGAAATCCACCTACTTGTTTTAGTTTAAGATTCATTTTCTTTTTGCAAAGTCAATATGTAGTACAGGGGGCTTCAAACTTGGCCCTTTTGTGACGTGTGGACTTCAACTCCCACGCGTGCCTGGCTGAGGAATTCTGGGAGTTGAAGTCCACACATCATAAAAGGGCCAAGTTTGAAGACCCCTGAGGTAATAACAAAGTGGGCTACATTGTGAGAATTCAACCACTGAGCTTCACCTGAAGAGATGGGGCTCTACTTTAAAAAAATGAGAGAACCATTTGAAAGCAAATGCAGCTAAAATGCTGCAAATCATCCAGAGAAGGCTGGAATTGATTGCAATCAACTGGAATAAATTTAATCTTGTAGCAGCTAATAGGCCAGTGATTAGAGATAATTCTCATCTTCTAGCCGTAACTTGGCTTGCTTCAGGTCCCTGTGCATGTAATTCTTTTTCATTTGAGCCCAAAATGGTACATGGTGGTAAAGAGTGGGAACTGATTTCCAGTTGCAGGTAATAATAATAATAATAATAATAATAATAATAATAATAATAATAATAATAATAATAATAATAATAACAACAACAACAACAACAACAACAACAATAATAATAATAATAATAATAATAATAAAGTTGAAAGGGACCTTGGAGGTCATCTAGTCCAATCCCCTGCTCAGGCAGGAAACCCTATACCAGGGTATCAAACTGCCGGCCCGTGGGCCAGACACGTCACGTGGAAGCCGCACCCACCCCATTGCTGGCAATTGCAAAACCGGCCCAATATGTTGCGCGACGTCACGTGACATTGTGAGTTTGACATGCCTGCCCTATACCATTTCAGACAAATGGCTATCCAATCTCTTTAAAACTTCCATTGTTGGAGCATTCACAGCTTCTGAAGGCAGGTTGTTCCACTGATTAATTGTTCTAACTGTCAGGAAATTTCTCCTTAGTTCCAGATTGCTTCTCTCCTTGGTTAGTTTCCATCTGTTGCTTCTTGTCCTGCCTTCAGGTGCTTTGGAGAATAGCTTGACTCCTTCTTCTTTGTAGAAGCCCCTGAGATATTGGAAGATTGCTATCATGTCCCCCCTCGTCCTTCTCTTCATTAGACTAGACATTCCCAATTCCATCAACCGTTCCTTATATGTTTTAGCCTCCAGTCCCCTGATCCTCTTTGTTGCTCTTCTCTGCACTCTTTCTAGAGCCTCAACATCTTTTTTACATCGTAGTGACCAAAACTGGATACAGTATTCCAAGTGTGGCCTTACCAAGGCATTGCAACACTTTAAGTGTAAACCAAAACAAAGAGGGACTAAGAAGGTCTGAACTTAATGTGAACCAAAGCAGGAGCCCAGCCAACAGATCCATTATTGTATTGTTGATTTCCTGACATTAACCTGAAATATTCCAGTATACATTGTTTTGTACCTTCTGTTGGGGCGGCACATGCAGGTGCCTTAAGCTTTCAATATCCAGGGCTCATGGACTTCCTATTGTCATCAATTCTGCTTCTTAACCAGATTAAAGAACCAGAAAAACAGGAAGCTCTATGACAGCTATTCACAAAACTGCATATTTGGAAAAGGTTCGAAAAACAGCTTATCTTAGCTCCGCCAGCCAATCCCAAATTGCAAAGCCACACATAAAAAAAATCAGAATTCTGGAAACCAAGAATGACAAGTGGTTCTTACCTGCACGTTATTATTGGTGGGAATACATGGGGAACTGTACATTAGGAAAAACAAAAGGTCCATTCATCCATCCTTTTTATTTTATTTTTGGTCTAAGAAAAAACAAAACAAAGAAGCAAAAACCAAATTGTTAGTTGCCCTTGTAAATTGGGATGAATGTAAATTCATACCATTTAACTGTTTGTACAGAATAGGATGCAAAAATAAGATGACCACTAAAAGGCAGCAAAGAAATACGTAAAATTCTAAATTTTGGCTGCCATTGCATCATTGTCCAAATTTTTACAGCCCAAATCCAGTAGTTTTACATTTCTAACAATTGCAGCTCAGTATGGCGATCTGAAGAAGAATGCTTTCTCCACAAGAAAGGAGTAATGTATGCAATACAAACCTTTGGGTTTCATGTGTGTGTGTGTGTGTGATTTTGCTTTGCACAATGACTAGTAAACCAGCCAGTTCTGACTTATTCAGCCAGTCACAGTGATAGCAAATCTGCCGTAGTGTGAATAAATCCAGTCAGTCAGTCCATATCATACTGAGCTATGGTTTGCTTCAATTATAGTTTGCTGAAAATGCAACGATTTGATTCACACACAATACTAAGCCCTCAACCATGAGTTTACCTATCACCTCGACTAAAACAACTCATCGTACCATAGAGCTTGGCACAATGAATGAACTCAACCAGTGTCTAACATATATTGAAAAGACACTACGATTCATAAAAGTATCTTTATCTTTGATGAACCAGCTCTTTAAAACAACTATTCAAAACCATCTTTTTTAAAGGGGCTGCTTTAATGAACAGAGAAGCCTTGTGTTCTGTGAAAAGCACCTCTTCCTAATCATTTCTGAAACTTGCCTAGCCCTTAAAAAAATGCTGTTCTTCCTTGCAACCTTCTTTTTTTAATTGCTAAGAAGATGTTTCTTATCAAAGTTTCTTCACTCGGTCATTTCAGTCAATTTGTAAAACAGATAAGACACCCAAGCCAACAAAACTCCACCTTTTATTTTCACGCACTGTGGACATGACGCACAATTTTTTTTAAAAAGACAGGGCTTTGAACAGGGAGGTGATGTCTTAACTTTTTTGATAGATCCCTGATCTGACAAGACATATCAGATACAACATATCTAAAACACACAAAAAAACCATGTATAAATTATACCTAGGTTGCCAACGCACACATTTTGACCAAAGCCAGGGCTGGTGTGAATGTGACATTGCTCACAAGGAATAATAATTTGCAGTTGGAAAATCCATCTATAACCATGTTCTAAGACAGTGGTGGCGAACCTATGGCATGCGTGCCAGAGGCGGCACTCAGAGCCCTCTCTGTTGGCACGGGCGCCACCGCCGCCAGCAGCAGGTCCATCAGGCTGCCCCCGCCACCCGGAGCAGGAGCCCCACCCAGCACAAAGGAGGCGAAGCGGCCAACTAGCAAGCTCAAGTAGAGGTGGTAGAGCAGAGGTAACCAACCATTGTCGATTGGTGGACTGGAAAAAAAGGGAGGGGGAAGCATTTTACATGTGTGCATGTGTGCACAGGACCGCGAGCAAGCACCTGCTGCAAATGCGGCAGGGCTAGTGTCTGCGTGATACTCACTAGCCCTGTCCCGTTCTTACGTGGCGCAGCACCTTGTATCTGCACCCAGCGATGTGGCGGCGGCCGTTTTTGCGCCTTGCAGCACTGTGGCCCATTTTTGCGACCCCGGTTTTTGCGTGCCAGAGGCGGCACTCAGAGGTGCTTCCCTGCCCGCCCACCCCGAGGGCACCACAATGCTGATGATGCCCTGGCACTTTGCGATAAATAAGTGGGTTTTGGGTTGAGGTTTGGGCACGTGGTCTCTAAAAGGTTCGCCGTCACTGTTCTAAGACTTGATCTTCAGCCTTTTAATGAGGACGTTGGTATTTCTGCTCCGTAAAACATCCTTTACTCCAAGATGCCAGCCTTGTTTCCATGTTCTATTTATGTTGCCTGGATTGTTTTCATTCTTGGGAGGAAAAAAAAAATATTGAATTGGATGCCATCCCAAGGAATGAAAAAAAAAACCTGTGGCAGCATGTAGTTCTCAGCCCAAGCTGTATAGACAGAGTTATAAATTAAGCGGAGATACATAATATAGAAAAAGCAATTCTGAACACATAATATATTAAGTCATTCACATTTTCCACAGTTAATTCATCTGTCAGCAGTCAGCTCATAAACAGACTCCTTGACAGGTCTTGAAGGCAAACATGCCGGGATGCTTTCCACAGGTGTGCATCTGGATGGAAGACAGAATTGTACGTGCATTAAGATAGCAAAAAGAGGGTCTGGATGGGGGTGGGGGCTGCATAGAAGGTACGAAAGGGGGGGAGTTGGTGAGACAATTAAATCTTTTAATTTTTTTTAATCTTTATTTGTCAAGAAGAAAAGAAAACTTGTCAAGATTGACTTGGATGTTCATCACAAAGTTGGTCTGGCAATTATGTTCAGATCCTATTGTAGAATTAATTTGTTTACTTTTAAGTCACTTCACTGGAGTGGGGGGGAAGGAAGATTAAGCAGGTGTATAAGGAAACAAGTTTTTAAGTAGTCTTCAAGTCACGGTCCTCAAAACACAGCTTTTGATCAAGGGAAGGGTTAAGGGCCAACCCTTTCCTTGAAGAGGTTCATTGGGTCAGCTCAAATGAAAACGAATTGAAGTGAAAAGGACACTCTGAGTATAGAATTGAGCTTAAATACATCTGGGGTGTGAGTTCAGATTGCATCTATGCGGTGGCCACCCGCTGAACAAGAATGTGGTGGAGCTGAAAACGATGCAGAAAAGGGCCAGCATATTCATCAGGGGGCAGAGAAACTCCACGGTGAGAAATGATGACGCCAACAGACTGTGAGTTCTAGTTCCATCTTAGACTGGGTGACTTTAGGCCAATCACCAGGTGGCGATGAGTTCTAGTCCCACCTTAGACATGAAAGCCAGTTGGGTGACTTTGAGCCAATCAGCAGGAGACTCAGTTCCAGTCCCACTTTAGGCCTAAAAGCTGGCTAGGTGACTTTGGGTCAATCACCAGGAGAGTGTGAGTTCTAGTCCTACTTTAGTGTGAAAGCCAGCTAGGTGACTTTGTGCCAGTCACTCTCTCTCAGCTCAACCCACCTCACAGGGTTGTTGTTATGGGGGAAATGGGAGGAAGGAGAGTTAGGTATGTTTACCTCCTTAAATTATTTACAAACAATAATAAAGGTTGGGGGGAAATCAAGGACGTAAATTAAAGGAAACCCTTCTGTACACTTAGCTTGGAGCTATCAATTTTCCTATTCTTAAAGCAGGGGAGGGGAGACAAAATAATAATCAAGAACTATTAGTTCTGATTGCTATTTAGTAGGGCTACACAAAGGGTCCATGAAAGTGATTTGGTTGGGTTACGTCCAGTGGTAGGATTCAGCCAGTTCGCACTGGTTCGACAGAACCAGTAGCTAAATTTTGCTGAGTTCGGACAACCGGCTGAATGCACACTGCTTCCGGAAGTCCAGTCTAGGCCTCGGAGGCCTGGAGGAACCCTCACAGGCCTAGAATGGCCCGTTGGAAGTGTATGGATGCCACTTCCGGAAGTCTGTTCTAGGCCTCGGAGGCCCAGACCTGCATCCAATAAGAGAACCGGTTGTTCAGGTATTTGAATCCCACCACTGGTTACGTCGCTCAAGTGGGATCATGCAGCAAAGCAGTGCTGTGACCAACTGGATTTTGCCAGTGCTAGCCAACTTCTAGATTCCTTCTTTCAGTGGTTCTCTAAGCTTGTTGATCAGTTTCTCATTTTATAAGGACGTATTTCTCTGGATTGTTGTGTGACATTTTTCAGCATTTAATTCCACCCACTACAAGCCAATTCTTCCATAGCCCTAATAGCCATCTTGGTATTAGAAACCTGGTAGGAAAGACTTCCTCTGTCATGTGAAAAAATGTTCCTACAACTTGAATGTAGCCACAGTGTGATTTGTCTAGGATATTTTGCTTCCGCAACAAATGGTGGTTCGAAACAAAGTCAGGATGAAACAAGCCACCTTTGTAATGTGTCAACCCAGCCATCATGGTGACCTACACAGAGATCAACGAACAGTGTGGTGGTGATGGGAAAATTCTAACGTTGTTCTTTCAGTTTGGTTGTTTTCATGCACACCTTTTATTACCCAGCTAGGTAGCACCTATTTATGAAATATCTGCAAGAAAACAACCAAGCTCACTGAGCACCAAGGACCCCCACAATTCAACCTGAGCCACCGATATTCTCTTCTATTCTTTTTACGAATGCGCCACATATCATTCGGTGGCATTTTGACTTATTTCAGGAATAGCGAGCAACTCAGTATAAAAAGCAGGTGCATTCTTTTCTCTACAAAAATATTTTCTTTAACCTGAACAGTTGTCAAGAGAGCAAAAGATCTGCTCCTCCCTGTCCCCACCCCCATTCCCACTGAATTCCCTAGATCTATAGGTACACCTGGTGGATAAATGTGGAATTGCAGGTAAAGCTAGGGACTTCTAGAAAAACATCTACTTCTGCTTCATTGACTATGCTAGAACCTTTGACTGTGTGGATCGCAACAAATTGTGGCAAGTTCTTAAAGAGATGGGAGTACCAGACCATCTTATTTGTCTCTTGAGAAACCTATATGCGGGTCAAGAAGCAACGGTGAGAGCTGGACATGGAACTACTGATTGGTTCAAAATTGGGAAAGGAGTCCGGCAAGGCTGTATTCCGTCGCCCTGCCTATTTAACTTATATGCAGAGCACATCATGAAAAAGGCAGGGCTAGATGAATCAAAAGTTGGAATTAAGATTGCCGGGAGAAATATCAACAACCTAAGATATGCAGATGATACCACTCTAATGGCAGAAAGTGAAGAGGAACTAAAGAGCCTCTTGATGCGGGTGAACAAGGAGAGTGCAAAAGTTGGCTTGAAACTCAACATTAAGAAAACCAAGATCATGGCATCCGGCCCTCTCAATTCCTGGCAAATAGATGGGGAAGAAATGGAGGTAGTGACAGATTTTATCTTCCTGGGCTCCAAGATCACCACAGATGGGGACTGCAGCCAAGAAATTAAAATATGCTTGCTCCTGGGGAGGAAAGCTATGGCAAATCTAGACAGCATACTAAAAAGCAGAGACATCACCCTGCCAACAAAAGTATGTATAGTCAAGGCCATGGTTTTCCCAGTTGCAATGTATGGCTGTGAAAGTTGGACCATAAGAAAGGCTGAGTGCCAAAGAATTGAGGCCTTTGAACTATGGTGCTGGAGAAGACTCCTGTGAGTCCCCTGGACTGCAAAGCAATCAAACCGGTCAGTCCTAGAGGAGATCAACCCTGACTGCTCTTTAGAAGGCCAGATCCTGAAGTTAAAATAAGTATTTTGGCCACCTAATGAGAAGGAAGAACTCACTGAAGAAGAGCCTAATGCTGGGAAAGATTGAGGGAAATAGAAGAAGGGGACGACAGAGAATGAGGTGGCTGGATGGAGTCACTGAAGCAGGAGGCATGAGCTTAAATGGACTCCAGAAGATGGTAGAGGACAGGAAGGCCTAGAGCAGTGGTTTTCAACCTGTGGGTCGGGACCCCATTTGGGGTCGATTGACCATTTCACGGGGGTCGCCAAGCAAGGCTGTCCGCCATTTTTTTTGTCCACCTTTTTTGTCCGCCATTTTTTTTCCCCTTTTCTGGCGGGTGCCTTATCTCCCTTGGGCTGGGCCAGCTGGTGGTCGGCCTGCTCTGTCTCTGCCGCTTGCCAGCTACGCCTCGGCCGGCGCAGGGGGCGGAACCACGCATGCGTGGTGCTCCCAGGCAGGGAAAGTCCTCGACTTACGACCGGTTGGGTAGTCCTCGACTTACGACCGGTTTAGACCTCGACTTACGACCGGTTTAGTCCTCAACTTACGACCGGTTGGGGTCACGGCATTAAAAAGGTTGAGAACCACTGGCCTAGAGGAACGTTGTCCATGGGGTTGCGATGGGTCGGACCCGACTTCGCAACTAACAACAACAAACCTTGTGTGCAGAACCAGCTTCATTGTAGGCATTTAGTTCGAAGTATACTCTCGCTTCTCCTCTATTAACTTTTGAGTAGATCTTTTAAATATGTGTATGACCCCTGCTGGGACAGAAAAGTGTGTTTGTGGTAGCAGATTACAGCATGAGACTCCCTGCACAGATCAGGCACCACGTTGTTGTTGTTTAGGGTTACCATTTAATCATTGGAGTTGAAGTGTGTTGTTATACATAGAGTACAAAAAACATTCAAAGCATGTCTATGAAAGATATTTTTTTGTAATGGGAAGTGCAGAAGGAAAACCTATTTGGCAAAAGAACGTAATATATGAACTCTGTATATTCTCTCCTACTGGAGGTAAAGTAACTTACAGTTTTTGGAATGCAAGGGTTCCTCAACCCCAAGTAGATATGATGGACTGTCCTTCAGGATTGGAGATTAATTTGATTTTCATACATTCGGTGAAGATTACTAGAGCTATATTAAGATTTCTGGATTATTATAGTTCATTACACAATCAACCAGAGGCTTAGATTGTATTTGGCATTTTTATATACTTATTGAGTCCTTCTCAAGGACTTGGGATAGGCAAATGTTGTTGTCTGGTGCCATTCAAAGTATCATCACAGAATCTAAGCTGTTCCCAGTAAAGCTGCCTTTTGCAATTGACTCTTGATGATTTTGTCAATGCCAATGGGGTTCAAGTAGTGCTCCAGATGTTTTGGGATTGTACCCAAGGTGCCTATTACTATGAGTACTACATTTACTTTCTCTTACCACAGTCATTCTACTTCTAATTGCAGGTCTTTGTATTTTGTGAGTTCTCTTTTTTTCTACTGTCTCCAGGTATTGCCACATCTACTATCCAGACATTTTTTTGTGTTTCTTGTTGACATGCAGCCTCGACTTCACAACCAGAGAAATGTGTCCAACCTCCACCAGCATGTTGTGGCAAACAGTCTAAGCCAAGAGGACATTCTTGGGCAGTGACATCAATTTGCAGTAAATTAGTGGAATGAGATTAGATTGACAGCATCCTTGATAATCAGAATGACTGATTAAAGCAAGCAATCCAGGTTCTTATTGCAAAGAAACCATATGTTGATCATTTACTATTTTTCTTCATGTAACCTTGAGTAGCTGAAAGGTTTGGGTGTAATTTTACTGTTATTTTTATAGTTTACACAGCATCATCACAGCACAACAAGAGAGACAAAGTTCTCAGTGAGAAGGTCCAAATTCTTTCAAAGATAGTTCATCAGGAACGACACGATCACACTGAAAAAGAAAGATAAAAAGAATCGATATTTGGAGATGTTTACAGTACAGTCAGAATCTTGAAACTGGGAGAGAAAACAAAGCGTAAAGAAGCTCTTACATCTTATTCATGGCAAGGAATAAATCTGAAAAAATAGATCATATATATAAGACAAAGACCAAAGAGTGAGCTGTGAATCTACAACTTATACACACAGGTAGTCCTCGACTTACGACCACAATTGCTAAGCAGGACGGTTGTTAAGTGAATTTTGCCCCATTTTATGACCTTTCTTGCCACAGCTGTTAAGTGAATCACTGCATTTGTTA
>NW_015387387.1:145792-150639 GCF_001527695.2 Protobothrops mucrosquamatus
CTTCCTTCCTTCCTGGATTCAAACATGCCACTTCTCAGAAAGACCATGGGAACAATTTCTGATCTTCCATCCCCTTAGCCCTGGGCAATCAACTAGGCCAAAATATGGAAATACTTCCCACAAGCTCAAGCTGAGTTTGGAGCTTAGCAGCAAAAACATATATTTATTTGTTGGTTGTATATGCCGCATTTCCTTCAAGCTGGAATATACAGCACTTCCTCCTTCTATTTAACCCAGTAACAACGACTGGGTGGGTTTGAAAGTTTAGCTGTAGGGGATTGAATCAAAGTTACCCAGTGGGCTTCCATGGTTGAGATTGGACTTGAATCTGGATCTCCTCAGCCCTCCATTTTAACTACTACATCACACTTGCTGACAAATCAACAAGGATGTCCTAATGTTTTCCATGATGGAAGTTTCCTCATGGCGTTGTCATGGTGCTTCCTTTTCAAGGAAGTACATTAACAACTAATTATCTCTAGTGCTTAGGGATAATAAGAATTTGATTGCTTTGATAATGATTTGGGCAATTAAATGAAAGGTTCCAGAATCCTTAACATCCTCCTTGAGTTCATGGGCTCTTAAGACATTATTTATAAACATCCTTCAAGAAGTACTTCAGGGAAAAACAGTCTTCTGACATCCAAGTTGGTTGGTCTCAGGCTCCATTTAGTTAAGCAAAATCATGAATAGAGTTGGCTCTATAGGACGTTCTCCTTAATCTACCTCAGTGTTTCTCAACCTTGACAATTTTAAGGCATGAGGACTTCAACTCCCAGAATTCCACAGCCAGCATTGCTGGCTGTGGAATTCTGGGAGTTGAAGTCCACATGCCTTAAAATTGTCAAGGTTGAGAAACACTGATCTAGCTGGTCCCTGACCTGTATTGGTACTACAACTCCCAGAATTCCTAGCCAGTAGCTGTGCTGGTGGGGGACTCTAGGAGTTCTCCCAACACGTCAGGAAAGCTTTTCAGCATCACTCTTTGATGCTGAAGTCTGTTGTCGGGAAAAGTTCACAGAAAAGGGCCCGTTCCACTGTAATGTTTGCTCACCCTGCATAGACCCGTTAAAGGCTTAAACGGTCTTTTATTTTCATCCTTATTTTACAGAGTAATGGTGGCAGGGAGTGGGTCAAAAAGCAACATGTGTTCTTGGCTGGTTGTATTCAAGAGAGGGTTTTAAGCTTCCCATGAGAATAGTCTTTCACAGCTCCTTCCTAATCCTCTGGAAATCGTCTGTTCTCTACAGCTGTTGAGTCTCCAGATAAACTATTTGTTCAATTATTCTTGGCAGAGAGATGGCGGCCTGCCTCAAAGGCTCCCGTGTCTATAGCAGACCCTACTTCAGTTGTGCCAGGCCCTAACAAGATGGCCTCCAGAGACCAAAGCCTGTTTCAAATCTACTTCCATTTGACTCACCATTTTACATCTGGTCTCCCATCCCACCTCGCTCTCCCATGCTAAAACTACTGGATGGGGAGAAAAAAATCAAAATGACCACTAGAGGGCAACAAGGGAAAAGAGAAAAGACAATCTCTTGTGCCCTCTTGTGATTATTCATGTATTTGCAGCCTAGATCTGATACCCTAGCCAAGGCACACCAGGGTTCAAACAGAATAGAAGACAGGAATCTCTAGAAGAGCCCTTACTGGAGTGTTTGTCTGATAAGCTAAGCACAAAAGCAATTGAGATTAGCCAAGACTGTTGGCACAAATGCTTCCCCAAAGTTTTCTGAAGGCATTGGCGGTTTGTTCTAACAGATCAAGTCAGCTGCAGCTGCCGTCTCTATAGCAATTGTAAGCAACACAGGCCCCGCTGGGATCCTGTTATGAAAATGTAAAATCCGACAAGCAGCTTGTCGGGAAGAAGAGATGACAGACCGGTCAGCTCTGCATCGTATAAATGGACTGGTAATTAACACAATTTCTTTTCCCATTTGTCTCTCTCCTGTGTCTGCCTACCCAACTGGGCTTTTGCGGAAACATTAAAACCCAACTAATAAATGGCTTACAGCTGCTGAAAGATGAGCCTTGTCTGGTCGCGACTGGGATGATCACCTGCTATCCTGTCCCCACTGTTGCCCTCCATTGATCTTCCAAGGGGTCCAGACTCCAGCCTGAAGTTCTTCGAGACGGAGATGAGGATCACAACACTACCCAGAAATCCATGGATTGTCTGGATTCCAGCAAGACTCCTTGTATCTGAGATCTGAAGCAAGGCAACCAGAGACCCTAGTGTGGGTCTATACATATGTTGTGTACTGTATGCTTAGGTGTGTGTCATGTATGTGTTTCACTTTGAGAGCGGGCAACTAAATTTCATTTTTGATGTTGTGCCGTTGTGCCCACAGTAAAAAAAATGACAATAAAGGTTATCTTATCTTATCTACACAACCAAACAGGGTCTGTGGCTTCATTAGCCACCTACCTAGGCATTTGAAGTCCATTTCACCTGGGGTGTTTGCAGGATGCTCATTAGGAGGTTGGACAAATTCAAAGCAATTGGCACATTAAGATACTAACGGAAAGAAAAGAGGATTGGGAAGGAGGCAAAGAAAAGGGTCAAAGAAGAGAAAAGAATAGGGAATTTTGGGGGGAAAGGTAGCGCATCATTTCAAATGTTTTTTTCTTCCATTCTTTTTTATGGCCCTGAGTTTGGTGATTTTCTTGCAGATGTTTCATTACCTGGACTAGGTAACGTAAGAGCCTGAACTAGGTGAACATAAACATAACCTAGTTTGAGTAACGAAACATCTGCAAGAAAGCAACCAAGCTCAGGGAGCACCAAGGTCCCCTCATTTCCACCCCGAGCTACAAATATTCTCTTCTACCGATATTATTCAACAACCAAGCTCAGATAGCACTAAGGACCTCCTAAAATAATATTTCATCATAAATATTATATAGATAGATAGATAGATAGATAGATAGATAGATAGATAGATAGATAGATAGATAGATAGATAGATAGATAGATATAGATATAGATATAGATAGATAGATATAGATATAGATATATACATAGATATATAGATATAGATATATAGATATATAGATATAATGTGTTGGGTGGAACACCCGGTCTACCAAATATAAAACAATCTGTTCTGCGTTTCACTCCAGTCTAGGAGCATCTTTTGCAGGCAGACGTCACTACTGTGAACACTGTAAATTCAACATTTTGTGGCTAACAAAGAGTTAAAGGGAGACTAGTATAGTTCCACCCAACGCATATATCCTCCCTGGCCTCTACTGACAGGAGCAAGGAGGAGCCTGTGGCCTAAAGGTTAATACAGCTGCCTAACATGCAAGCTGCCCAGATTCGAATCCCAGAGGGGTAAGACTAGCTGTTAGGCAGCTGTATTAACCTTTAGGTCACAGGCTCCTCCTTGCTCCTGTCATGAAGTTTGGCGAGAGTGAGGTCAACAATCCAATCGGATCCCTCCATTTGCTAACCTCAGTGCACCAATAGCTCCTCCTCTGATTCCAAGGTGTCATTTTTGCAACAGGTTCTGCATCTTTGCACATCAAAACCCATCCTGCGGAGCACGTCTGCCTTTGGCAATGGGGGAAAGGGCTGAGATCAGAGGGGCCCTGCTTAAGCCACAGGGCTGTACGTGGAAGATTATTCTAGCACCATTTCATGGGGATTGCTCCACCTGCCAAGCTGGGTGAGTTGAACAAGACTTCAACTCTTTGTGACCTCTTGGAACCACGAACATTAAAGCTGACTCTTCTTGCTGGAGGGGATATAAAACAAAAAAAATCCTTTGCCCATCAAAGGAGTCTACATCACCACTTTCTGCTTCAGATTCACCGGCATGCTACAGATCCCAGGATCACTTCATCATCAAGAATGCTGCTTGGGATTAAAACCCCTCTGTATTTATGCACCCACCCCACCCCCACCCCCATCCCTGGATCCAGTATCACTTGAAATGGAAAGAAAGCTTTAGAAAGGAATGGAGCAGAGGGAAAAAAGCAGAGAGGGGGAGAGAAATGTGAGTGATTTTCTTCTGGAGGCCAAAGATTTTAAAGAAGCATTAAGGAGGTTTTGGAGAACGTATTAAAATCCCTCCCCTTCAGCCACCTAAGAGCTATTCACACCAGCGCCTGTTAAAATTAATAGAGTGGATCTTCCCTTGAATTCTGTAAAAGGTCACAAGAGAGTAGAGTGTTTTATTGCAGCCCAAACCCAGCACCGTTTAAACAGAACATTCAGAAATCAAAGACTCTGCGAATACAATAAGCATATTAGCATGATATAAAATCATATATGCAATCCTCTAATATAAAGAGCCTACAAAGAAAACGCTGATTCCTATATGGTGCAAGGTGGATCATTCTAAAACGCTGCCATTTTTTTTCAATTTGCCTTTTAAAAAGAACATCTAGCCAGATACGTAGAAATTTATTATACTGGATCAAGCCAGTTCATATTCATTGCTGTTTAACAGGACCCATGATTTGAAAGCCTTCACTTCATTATGTGGCTCTTAGGAGTAGGCAATTTGCAATCCCTCTACAAATAAACTCAAATAATACTCCTAGCCATCAGCATACAGACTCAGAAGTGTGGTACTGTATGTAGCCTTGCGAGTCTTCTGTGTGGTATCTTGTGTGAGAGTGGGCTTTCAAGTCAGTCTTGACTTTTATTTATTTATTTATTTATTATTTTAATTTGTATACCGCCCTTCTCCCATAGGACTCAGGGCGGTTCACAGCATATTAAAAACAAATAATAAACACAAAATACAAAAAATTACAAAATACAAAAATACAGAAAATAAACCCCGATAAAAGCCGAATTAAAACCAAATATTACAAGCTGTGTTTCCAATTAAAAT
>NW_015387387.1:150882-153502 GCF_001527695.2 Protobothrops mucrosquamatus
TCACCTACATCGTCCACAAGGGACGACTCGGGAACTCAACTCCTACCTCGGGCAGCTCACCTTTCCCCCTATGCCCAGGGGAAAGGTATCAAGCCGTTTGACAGCTGATGCAGGCTGTCAAAACGGCTTTTACGCAGAAACAGGCGGGAGCAGCAAACAGCTGCGTCCAGCGAAGGCGCCTGCCACCGGAAGTCCCAAGCCAGTTCATATTCATTGCTGTTTAACAGGACCCATGATTTGAAAGCCTTCACTTCATTATGTGGCTCTTAGGAGTAGGCAATTTGCAATCCCTCTACAAATAAACTCAAATAATACTCCTAGCCATCAGCATACAGACTCAGAAGTGTGGTACTGTATGTAGCCTTGCGAGTCTTCTGTGTGGTATCTTGTGTGAGAGTGGGCTTTCAAGTCAGTCTTGACTTTTGACGACTGCCTGGAGAAGTCCCTGACATGAAGTGTTAATACCACTTTACAATGCCTTGGTAAGGCCACACTTGGAATACTGCATCCAGTTTTGGTCACCATGATGTAAAAAAGATGCTGAGACTCTAGAAAGAGTACAGAGAAGAGCAACAAAGATGACCAGAGGACTGGAGGCTAAAACATATAAGGAACGGCTGCTGGAATTGGGTATGTCTAGTCTAATGAAGAGAAGGACGAGGGGGTGACATGATAGCACTCTTCCAATATCTCAGGGGCTGCCACAAAGAAGATGGGGTCAAGCTATTCTCCAAAACACCTGAAGGCAAGAAAAGAAGCAACAGATGGAAACTGACCAAAGAGAGAAGCAACTTAGAACTAAGGAGAAATTTCCTGACAGTGAGAACAATCCACTAGTGGAACAACCTGCCTCCAGAAGCTGTGAATGCGCCAACACTGGAAGTTTTTAAGAAGAGACTGGACAGCCATTTGTCAGAAATGATGTAGGGTTTCCTGCCTGAGCAGGGGGTTGGACTAGATGACCTCCAAGGTCCCTTCCAATTTTATATTATCATTATCATTATTATTATTGATCATCACACAGTCAGCCAGATGTTCAGACTGGATTTGGCATTTTTGTCTACCCATCGAGTCCTTACCAAGGACCTGGGATAGGCAGATGTGGACGTTTGATAGTATTACAGATATCGTCGCAGGATGGAAACAGTTCTTAGTAATTATTATTATTATTATTATTATTATTATTATTATTATTATTATTATTATTATTATTTTCAAGTAGCAAGAAGTGGCTTGCTATTGCCTCCTTCCTAGGGCTGAGAGAAAGTGACTGGCCCAACGACACCCAGCTGGCTCGGACAGAAGGCTGGACTAGAACCTCCAATCTCCTGGTTTCTAGCCGGATGTCTTGACCACCACATCACACTGGCTCTAATTAATATCTAATTAATATATGAATGGACATTCTCAGTCATCCAGGACATGGTTGTCCCAAAGGTGCTTTTTCAAAAGGCAACTGGACTTTCTTGGTTTTTGCTTGAAGACGTTTCGCTTCTCCTCTGAGAAGCTTCTTCAGTTCTAGCTTCTTCAGTTCAGAACTTCAGAGCCGAAGAAGCTTCTCAGATGAGGTGAAACCTCTTCAAGCAAAAACAAAGGCAGCACCGTTGCCTTCTGAAAAACCGCCTTTGGGACATCTAATAAACATAATATCCTAAAACCCCATGGATGGAATTCCTAATTGGTCTAAACCTCTGTGACGATCTCCCAATCCTAAGCAAGCTTTGGTAAAGAAGCTACAAAAATTTAAAAGGTGGAAGACCCTCAGTTTCACTGACATTCATAGCAGCTGCTTGGGATCCCCCTGCTCCAAACTTCAAGCTGCAAATGAAATCATAAAAATAAGGGTAGCACCAAAAACCGACTGAGGGTAAAACAAGAGAGGAATCGCCTTTTTCTTAGCACCGCATCTTTGTTTTAAGGGATATACATTTTTTTATTCAACACGAAGAATGTTTGCAGCCGTGAAGATACAATGATGGATAGCATACAACATTAAACTATCCACATATCATCCAGCTATGTCATTTCTTACGGAAGGCGCAAATGTATTTACTTACTTGCTTGTAACATTTTATCTACTGATCCAAATTCAGCTGTCAAACAAGTGGGGGGGGGAAGGAGTTCTTAAGACGGTAAAGTAATTTCCTCCAGCTATTTTCTCTAGTTGATCAAGCTAAGCTCATGCTAAAGACAACGTTTTTCATGGGAATCATAGAAACTATAGTTTGGCAGAAACAAACAATGTTAGGTTGATGAAGGCTGCATAGAAGAATAACGAAGAACAAGTAGCCACGTTTCTGGATTGTGTTTATGGAAGAAATGTCTTTTCAACCGTCTGGAAGCCCCTTCTCAGTCAGTAATTCAGCCGCATCTTCTCCTATGCTACCTGAGATGGAACTTATCAAGGAGAGATCCAACCTAAAAATAAGGAAAAATTTCCTGACAATTAGAACAATTAATCAATGGAAAGGCTTTCCTTCAGAGGTTGTGGGTGCTCCATCACATTGAATCTTTAAGAAGAAATTGGACAGGCATTTATCTGAAATGGTATAGGGTCTCCTGTTTGAGCAGGGGGTTGGACTAGAAAACCTTCCAACTTCTGTTCTATTCTATTCTATTC
>NW_015387387.1:155542-163357 GCF_001527695.2 Protobothrops mucrosquamatus
CACGGGCAAAAAATTATTTATTTATTTATTAAATTTTCATGCTGCCCATCATACTGTAAAGCAGGGGTCTTCAAACTTGGCCCTTTTATGACTTGCGGACTTCAACTCCCAGAATTCCTCAGCCAGGCATGCTCTGCTGTAAAGTGACTCTGAGTGGCTTACAACAATATACAAGCATAACATAAAACGATGGGAACATGAAAAGGTTAAACCATTAAGAATTAACCCTTAAGAATTAAAACATTTAAAGCAGCCAAGAGCCAGATAAAACGGGAGCAATGTGTAAATGGGATGGAGGTGAGATCTTAATAGGTTTATAAGGTTATAGCAGACCTTATAGGATCTCCTGCCTGAGCAAGGGGTTGGAAGACTAGAAGACCTCTAAGGTCCCTTTCAAATCTGTTATCTTGTATCCTGTTCTAGAAATCTACTACAGTAACCGCCTCCAGTCAGTTTCCATGTCTTCCTCACACTCCTGGAAACATTTGTGAATATAAAGCGACCCCTAGCGTCACAATGCCAATTAGCATCCAAAGTTTTCTTAAATGTTAAGACTACGTAGATAAAAGGAGACTTTTCTTCAAAGGATTCTCTTAAGATTTCAGAAAGATGCAAACCTGAATATTCCCAGAAAAGGATGTTTTTTTGTTCAACTTGCCCATCAAGTTTATTGCCCTGTCTGATGCCCCTGAAAATAATAATTGGATTACGTTTTGCTTAGTTTTGCAGCTCAGCGTCGGTCAGATGCTGCTGCCCCTGTCTGCAAAACCAAAAAAATAATTTAAAAATGCAAAGGCTGAAAACTTGCTTTTTCTTCTAACCATTAGTTGGTGCTTATAGTACACACATAACTCTCTACTAGTTTATTGTTTAAAAAAAATCTGTACAAAGCAGAGCTTTGCAACTTTAGCAACTCTCAGCTGTGTAGACCAACTCCCACGCAGTGCTGGCTGGGGAATTCTGGGAGTTGAAGTCCACACAGCGTAAAGTACCACGGTTGAGAAACATTGTTGTAAATTCTCAGTAACAGAACACTTACTCTCTTCTCCACTCAATTCTAAGGTCTTTAACAAAACAGTAACTTCTGCTTGCTAGTGGCACAGAGTCATCCGGATAAGCCTCTGCAAGACAGGCCTTTATCCTTCTCTTTGAAATCAGTCGAAACGGAATACCCAACTGGCATGTCCCAAAGGTGCTTTTCAAAAGCTACTGGATTTCTTTTTTTTTTTTCCCTTGAAAACGTTTTGCTTCTCACCCAAGAAGCTTCTTGAGTTCTCAGTTTCCGTTTCAGTTCCGTTCTTCAGAACTGAAGTAGCTTCTTGGATGAGAAGCGAAAGGTTTTTGCAAAGGAAAAAAAAAAGTCCAGTTGCCTTTTTAAAAAAGCACCTTTGGAACAACCGTGACTTGGATGACTGAGAATCTCCCTAGACCAGTGGTGGCAAACCTATGGCACGGCTATCCATTTGTCCGAAATGGTATAGGGTTACCTGCCTGAGCAGGGGGTTGGACTTGATGACCTCCAAGGTCCCTTCCAACTTTATTATTATTATTATTATTATTATTATTATTATTATTATTATTATTATTATTATTATTATTATTATTATTATTATTATTATTATTAAGACTCGGTGTACTTTAGAACATGGGACAATTTTTACCAATGGCTAGACAAGCGAGTTAGAGAGAAAGGAACATGATATGTACTATGTAACATTGAATATATACTAGTAAGAAGAAGACCATTGAGCGATTAATTAACATATTGATTATGATAATATAGAAATTAACTCTTACTTATTGTTTTTTAAATACATGTACCCAGACAATATGCTGTTTGCTAAATATTAAGAATGTTAATTTTTTTAAAAAAACAACCCTAACCCTAACTCTAACCTTAACCCCAACCCTAACCCTACAAAAAGAAATTCAATGGCTTCCTCAGGCAATGATACTACTATTACTACTACTACTACTACTACTGCTGCTGCTGCTGCTGCTGCTGCTGCTGCTGCTGCTGCTGCTACTACTACTACTACTACTACTACTACTACTACTACTAATAATAATAATAATAATAATAATAATAATAATAATAATAATAATAATAAAGTTGGAAGGGACCTTGGAGGTCATCGAGTCCAACCCCCTGCTCAGGCAGAAATCCTACACCATTTTGGACAAGTGGCTGTCCAGTCTCTTCTTAAAAACTTCCAGTGTCGGAGCATTCACCGCTTCTGGAGGCAGGTTGTTCCATTGGTTAATTGTTCTAACTGTCAGGAAGTTTCTCCTTAGTTCAAGGTTGCTTCTCTCCTTGATTAGTTTCCATCCGTTGCTTCTTGTACATTTGGTTTTTCTTGCCTAAATGTAGTTACTTTTTTCACCATTGATTTTCATTTTGTTAGATAGCGCCCAGTGTTCAAGTCTGTCCAGATCCTCCTGTATCTTAAGCCTGTCTTCTGGAGTGTTGGCTATTCCTGCCAGCTTGGTGTCATCCACAAATTTGATGAGTTCCCCATCTATCCCCTTGTCCAAATCATTGATGAAGATGTTGAAGAGCACTGGGCCCAGAACAGAGCCCTGGGGCACCCCACTACACACTTCCCTCCATGTAGATGCGGTTCCATTGAGGACCACACGCTGAGTACGGCCGGTCAGCCAGCTACGAATCCATCTGGTGGTGATGCTGTCTAGCCCACATTTTTCTATCTTATCGAGTAGTAGGTTGTGATTTACTTTATCAAATGCCTTACTGAAGTCCAAGTAAATTATATCCACAGCATTCCTCTGATCCACTAATTTTGTCACTTGGTCAAAGAATGCAATAAGATTTGTCTGGCATGATCTGTTTTTGACAAACCCATGTTGGCTTTTAGTAATGACTTTGTTTGCCTGTAGGTGTTCGCTGATTCGTTGTTTGATTATCTTTTCCAGGATCTTCCCAGGTATTGAGGTCAGGCTGATAGGTCTGTAATTTCCTGGGTCCATTTTTTCCCCTTTTTTGAAGATGGGAACTACATCAGCTCTTTTCCAGTCCTCCAGTAGTTCCCCAGTGCTCCAGGATCTTTGAAAAATATAGTTCATTGGTTCTGAGATCACCTCTGCCAGTTCCTTGAGAACCTTGGGGTGTAATCCATCTGGTCCTGGGGATTTGAACTTGTCTAGGCTGGACAGGTGCTCACTTACCATTTTCTTGCCTATCTTAACTTGTGTTTCTATTCTGTTTTTTATGGCACTATTTTTGATAGGTTGGTCTGTTTTTCCCCTTTGTGTAAAGACAGATGCAAAAAACGAGTTAAATAGTTCTGCTTTCTCCCTGTTGCTTGTCACCTTCTTACCACTTTCACCCACTAATGGACCAATCATTTCCTTCACTTTTTTCTTGTTTTTTACATGTTGAAAGAAGCTTTTTTTTGTTATTTTTGACTTTGGTTGTAATATAGACACACGCAAACACAGTACTGGTTAAGGCTACAAGCCAGGAAACTGTGAGTTCTAGTCCTATATTTGGCACAAGAAAAAAACAAGAGGAAACCACTTCCAAATAGGATGCCAGGAAAACTGCCGGCCCAGGCAGGCACCAGGAGTCAAAAATCAGACTAGCATGGCTGGCTCAGGAATTCTGGGAGTTGAAGTCCACGAGTCATAAAAGAGCCAAGGTTGCCTACCCCGGACTAGCAGGTCCAATTTTCCTCTCTTTTATAAAGAGATCGATACACAAACACAGAGATACGCACAAATGCACAAACACTAAAGAAAATGAACAGCAGAGATTACCATCTCAATGGCTTTTTTTTTTACAGTTGTAGAATTGCTGGTTGACTTAACCCAGGAGTAATACTTTAACTAAACAATATCATATCTGATCTCTTTGGTAACTCACACCACTGACCGTTGGCAAAAAATACACAAAGCTGTATGATGGCATTGACCCCCAGTGAAATGGTCAGTGGCTCCTATATAACAACAACAACAACAACAACAACAACAACAACAACAACAACAATAATAATAATAATAATAATAATAATAATAATAATAATAATAATAATAATAATAATAATAATGTTGGAAGGGACCTCGGAAGTCATCTAGTCCAACCCCCTGCTCAGGCAGGAAACCCTATACCATTTCAGACAAATGGCTGTCCAGTCTCTTCTTAAAAACTTCCACTGTTGGAGCATTCACCGCTTCTGGAGGCAGGTTGTAACAACTGGTTAATTGTTCTCACTATCAGAAAATTTCTCTAGTTCTGGGTTGCTTTTCTCTTTTTATGAGTTTCCATCAGTTGCTTCTTGTCCTGCCTTCAGGCGTTTTGGAGAATAGGTTGACTCCCTCTTCTTTGTGGCAGCCCTTGAGATATTGGAACACTGCTGTTGTGTCCTGGGCCTGCTGAAGCGTTTCAGCAGGCCCAGAAATGTTGCAAACAGTCCCGGGCAACTGAAAAACTGCCCAGGACCAGACTGGCTGGCGCATGCGCAAGGCACGAAAAAAGGTTCTTCCCTATTGGCTGGACTGCCGGGGTTTGGGGAGACTATAAAAGGCCTGCGTGCCTACTGGGAGTTGAGTTGAGCAGAGAACGAATAAAGAAGTTCTTAATTACAACATGTGTCTTGTTTCAATGCCGCAAATCCCAAAATATAAAAACTGCTATCATGTCCCCCCTCGTCCTTCTCTTCATTAAACTAGACATACCCAATTCCAGCAACTTGGGGGGAAAACAGAATTTATACCTTGAGGGGTCTGATGACCAGGAATTAGGGGACAGTCTTAATTGTGAATACATACAGATGGCCCCTCTTCCTTTGGTCACTTGCAGAGTCCTGGATGCAGGATCAGAAAAGGACAGCAAGGACAACACCCAGTGTCCTAACCCGCCCAAGAACATACGATATCTTTAGCGAACACCCGAATGGGAACATGTTTAGCTACTTCTGCTTTCTCCCTTCTTATCTACAGTGTGCCAGGCTTACTGGGTGCAATCTTTATCTTATGTGTGTCAGCTTTGCTGGATGGGTTGCTTATGTAATTATACAGAATAAATACAAGGATTTCTTGTCATAAATAAAATAAATAAAAACGTAAAACTTAAAGGCAGTTTCTGGTTTCCTGTATTTCTTTAACCAGCAAAACCTCAGAACCTGCATATCAGGTCCCTGGTGCTCTTTGAGTTGGGTTGGGGTTTTTTTGCAGACATTTGATTACCAAACAAGATAACATCATCAGCTGTTTGGGAGTCCAGTGATTCGGGCGCTGCCAATCCTTCCGTAGAGCTGCAAACATTTTTAAGTTCTCTTTCCTTTCTGCCCTCCTTCTCCTTTCTGTCTCTTTCCTTTTCTGCCTTCTTTCTTTCCTTATCTTCTTCCTTCAGCTTTCCCCTCTGGTCAAACATAAAGTTGACTATCCTGCACAATGCTGGGATTTACAAAGATGATCAGTTGGAAACAATCCTATGGAACTTTTTCCTGGCAGATCGATTGACAAATGAAGAGGCCAAAATCCACTGTTCTTTGAGGTTGTTAATGTCTAAGTGGGCATAGGCAATCCCTGCCTCTAAAAGATGGTCCCAGAAAGCATCTGGGGTCTCCCCTTTGCCTTGGGGTACTTGAATGCATACTTCCCTCCATATAGATGCAGTTCCATTGAGGACTACATATTGAGTGTGGCTGGCCAGCCACTTATGAATCCATCTGGTGGTGATGCTGTCTAACCCACATTTTTCTATCAGATCAAGTAGTAGGTTGTGGTCCACTTTATCAAATGCCTTACTGAAATCCAAGTAAATTATATCCACAGCAAAGAATAGAATAGAATAGAATAGAAAATAATAGAAAATAATAGAAAATAATAGAAAATAATAGAAAATAATAGAAAATAGAAAATAGAAAATAGAATAGAATAGAATAGAATAGAATAGAATAGAATAGAATAGAATAGAATAGAATAGAATAGAATAGAAATTAATTTCTCTGGTCCACTAATTTTGTTACTTTGTCAAAGAATCCAATAAGATTTGTTTGGCGTGATCTGTTTTTGACAAACCCATGTTGGCTTTTGGTTATAATTTTGTTTCCCTTTAGGTGTTGGGAGATTCATTGCTTGGTTATCTTTTCCAGAACCTTTCCAGGTATTGATGACAGGCTGATAGGTCTGCAGTTTCCCAGATCCATTTTTTTCCCCTTTTTTGAAGATGGGAACTACATCAGCTCTTTTCCAATCATCTGGTAGCTCCCTCATGCTCCAGGATCCTTGAAAAATATAGTTCAGTGGTTCTGAGATCACATCTGCCAGTTCCTTGAGAACCTTGGGGTGTAATCCATCTGGTCCTGGTGATTTGAACTCGTCTAGGGTGGACAGGGGCTCACTTACCATTTCCTTGCCTATTTTAATTTGTATTCCTAATCTGTTTTTTACGGAAATGTTTTTGATAAATTGGACTGTTTTTTCTTTTTGTGTAAAGACAAATGCAAAAAAGGAGTGGATGGTTCTTGCGTCTGGAGGAAGTATGGGTATAGGTGTTTTTATCTTTTTTATTTTGTTTTGCCTGGGGGATTAGTTTCTGTCTATTTCAGTTCTTTGTATAGCCAGTTTGGGCTTTTAGCCGTTCGCTCAATTGTATATTTTCCTGAATGGAAACATAGTTTTTAAGGATGGAGTAATATGTAGTATTTTAGGAATGGAGACATAATTTCCCAAGCTGAACCAGTGATGGACCATTTAGAGGGAGCTGAGGGGGGGGGTTATTCCTTAAGGAATCATCTCCACACACATAAGGCAGTCTTCTCTCATTTAATGTCCTTCAGAGATTGTTGTTAGTTGCGAAGTTGTGTCCGACCCATCGCGACCCCATGGACAATGTTCCTCCAGGCCTTCCTGTCCTCTACCATCTTCTGGAGTCCATTTAAGCTCACGCCTACTGCTTCAGTGACTCCATCCAGCCACCTCATTCTCTGTCGTCCCCTTCTTCTCTTGCCCTCCATCTTTCCCAGCATTAGGCTCTTCTCCAGTGGAGAAGGAAATGGCAACCCACTCCAGTATCTTTGCCATGAAAACCCCTTCAGAGATTAGGACTACCATATTTTTGGATGCAAAATTCTAGAGAATCACTAGATGGCTGGGAAAGTTTAGCTTTTGTATGTCTTTTTTGCCATCTAACGGTTATCTAGAATTTTGCAACCCCTGAAAAGTTGCCCTACAGACTACAGTTTCCATAACTTTCAAAAAGCCTAGCCAAGGAGGTGGAAATAGAGGACAATGGCTCTTTACTACGGTCTTTTTATGTGGCTGCAACTACTTCAAACTGTAATTCCTAGCAGCCTTTGCGGTATGACAAATATTGACAGTGACGGAGGCCATAGTTAACCTCTAAACTGCCATTCCCACAAAATATGAAAGGAAAGCAAACATCCTGCAACGTTCCCAGATACAAATCTGGCGACTCGGTGCTGGTTCGTTGAACAGTTTCCCTGCAAAACTTTGGGGATTTGGTATCCCAAGTTGGAATACTTGTGAAACAAAACTGTATGGGAAACAAGCGAACACCCATTGAGAAGAAGGAAGTTTGCTGTTTCTTATGTTGGGATTGCTAAATCGAGATGACTAGGCATCTTCACCCAGGCACGTGAACTTGAAAGAAAATTATGCCTGATAAGATCTGGTTGAATAGAATTCAATAGAAATGTATGCAGATTCCTTTACCCCTGATTGTAAAATTAGCAAGAAATCCATTCATACTTTAGTGATAGCTTTTTCATAAAAAGAGATCTGATGTTTTCATCCATCTGTCTGTCTGTCTGTCTGTCTGTCTGTCTGTCT
>NW_015387387.1:163828-166547 GCF_001527695.2 Protobothrops mucrosquamatus
TATATATATATATATATATATATATATATATATATATATAGGGAGTTCAGACAGATTGGTCTGATTGTGAACACCTTGACATTTTCAACTGCCATACTGCAGTTTACTCTTTTTACAATATCTCTTGCCTTGCCGCCCCCAACTAGGGGCATAGAGCAGGCTCAAGTCGCAACTGCGAAATATTTTTATATCCAAATTTTTCTGAAAAATTTGGATATATATATTATCCCTGATCTCCCTTCCTTTCGCCGCGCCCTCAAGACTTGGCTATTCCAGCTTGCAGGACTGGCCTAGGGTAATTTTTAGAGGGGTTTTAATTATATTTTAAATTTGACAAATATTTAAATATTCCTTTTAATTAATTTTAAATTTGTACTGTTATTTATGTATTTTAATTGATTGTCAGCCGCCCTGAGTCCTACGGGAGAAAGGCAGGATATAAATCCATATATATATATATATATATATATATATATATATATATATATATATATATATATATATATATATATATATATATATATATATATATATATATGTTCGAAGGGTCACAAGCAGTGAGACCACCAGAATTTACCCAGGAGTCATCCTCCAATTTTTAGAATTTTAAAGGACATATATATATATATATATATATATATATATATATATATAAAACAATCTTAAAAACAGATGAATGATTCCTGGGTACATTCATGGTAAAAATAAAAGAAAGTGAACACCAGGAAGAATTAAAAACTATAAACGTTTTAATAAATTAGAGTCCAAGCTTTCACCAGCCACTGCTGGCATCATCAGGGATCTATATAGGTTAATGGGAGCGCTTATTTATGGTCAAACCACTTTTGCACCCGACCCATGGATGTGATAGCACTAAAGGCGGTAGACTCCTCAAGGAAGCCTGGCTGTCGGGAGAGGGCTCCATTAATAGGCATGTAGATCTATGCCAAGCGCATCTGGCATTAAGGGCATGGAATACCCGTGTCCATAGACCTCGGAAGAGGTGGGAGGAGGGGGGAAACCCCCCTCCCCAACACCCCCTGAACAACGGTGAAGCAGGCGTTTGCCAGCTTGGGCACTTGCCCAGGATGGAGCACCAGTGCCCCCGACAGACAGAAGAACCCATTGACAGCAACGCTCCGGCCTCGAGCGGATTGAGCGTCCCGTCTGAATGTGGGGAAGGGAAGGACCTACTGCGAATGCATGCCAACGTACGGCACAGCTGCCACCAGGAGGATTGTTTTTTTTTACCCCCCACCACCCCCGTCGGTCCCACACCTTTGAGTATCCCTGTGGCACCACCGGATGAATTGAGACCGTCTATGCATCCTCCGGAGTTTGCCCTGGGAGCGGTCACTCGCTCCCGGATGATAATCCAACAGAAGGAAGCAACGGTGTGGAAAAACGATTTGGAACTGTCAGCACGTCTTCCGGAATCCCCAAAACCCCCGGTGTGCCTGGAAGCACAAGGAGGGGGAGGTGAACGGCCCCGTTGTGTTTTAGGGATAGTCACACGCTCCCAGATGGCCGCCCTGCGAACAAACACTGTACCTCCCATGGGAAGAGGAGGGGAGGGAGAGCAATGCTGCCCCGTTTTAGGAGCAGTCACACGCTCTCGTGCAGCTGCCTTGCAGACAAACGAAGTGGCCTCAGCAGGAGAAAAAAGGGGGGAGACGGGAAATACGAGAAAGGCTGTTCAGAGAGAGGGGAGGGGGAAAGACCGAGTAGACAGGGAATTGCAACTGCAGGGCAAGGTGGAGAGGGGAGGGAGAGCAATGGGAAGAGGAAGGGAGGGAGTTGGTTAATAAAGTTGGTTAATAAAGCAAAAACAGTATCAGAACGCCGGTTGGCTGACGAAATCCCATGACAACATCCATGGGTCGGGTGCAAAAGTGGTTTGACCATAAATAGGCGCTCCCATTAACCTATATAGATCCCTGATGATGCCAGCAGTGGCTGGTGAAAGCTTGGACTCTAATTTATTAAAACGTTTATAGTTTTTAATTCTTCCTGGTGTTAAAACCATAAAAAGTTTTAATAAAGTTAAAAACACCTAGCTTTCGCCGGCTTCCTGCCAGCATCATCAGGGTGGTTAGCAGTCGATGGGATGGCTACTTATAGGAGTGGTGCCTTTTGCACCCGACTCCTAGACCTCGTGATTGGACCCAACCGATCCTCCTGCATTCGGCTCCTAATGTTTTTATGGTTTTAACAACCTCCTGGTGGTCTCACAGTTTGTGGTTCCCGAATATATATATAAATGATTTTTCTTGAAACAATTTTATTTATTTGCTTGTTTGTTCAATGTCTATAAACATGGGAAAGAATTTGGCAGTTGGCAGGGCAATGTTTAAAGAAAAAAATCATAATGACCTGGCAGCCTTCTCAGTTGATAACCTGAAAAGAGATAAACATTTGTGCTAGTTTAAGCGAGTTCTGCTGAGACCTTTGACTTCGAGGTGAACATGGGTTGAACTAGTTAAATATCGTCTTTACATCTGAAAGGTGTGGCATAAAAAGATGCCAGGGCGTCAGACAAAAGAAACCTACCTCTTTAATATATATATACATACAGGCAGGGGGGATGCCTCTCTGAGGCCAAGGTCGGCCATGTCTGAGGGACGCGGCATTAGAATGGTGAGGGGGGAGGTTGGGGGGCTAAGGGAGGGTGGTGTGATCAGTACGGTCAGTGGGAGGGGCAGATATGGCGGGAGCAGAG
>NW_015387387.1:169672-172116 GCF_001527695.2 Protobothrops mucrosquamatus
GCTCTCCCTTATAATGACCGCTACCCCCCCGCCCCTACCCCGGGTCCTTGGCTGATGGAATGCCTGAAAACCCGGCGGGCAGATGTCCACCAGTGGTACTCCACCTTCTACGCCCAGCCAGGTCTCAGTAATACCTGCCAGGTCCGCGCCCCCCTCTAAAATAAGATCTTGTATGAGGGGGGCCTTATTTACCACGGACTTGGCATTACATAACATCAGCCGATGGTCCCGGGCCGGGGGGTCTGCATCTCCTGGAAACCGAGTGGAGGCCTGAGGACCGGAGCACCCACAAGCTTGTAAATAGCGTGTGCGTGCTCCCCTAACCTGATATGGTCCTCTGCTCCCGCCATATCTGCCTCTCCCACTGACCGTACTAATTTCTCCCTCCTCCCTCAACCCCCCACCCTCTCCCCCCATGGCTTCCATGACGGCCTTGGACTTGACCCAATTAGTGCATGCCCCCACTCACACGGGAGGACACACACTGGATCTAATTTTTGTCTCTGGCCAGTGGCAAAATGATCTGGAAACAGGGGAGGTAGTCATTGAGCCCCTGTCATGGTCAGATCATTCACTCCTGAAGATGGACTTCCGGACCGCTCCCCCCCGCCGCAGGGAGACGGGACCGCGTAGATGGTTCCGTCCCAGGTGCCTGATGGACCCTGAGAGGTTCCTGACGGAGCTTGGGCCATATCCGGAGGATCTAGTTCACGACTCGGTGGAAAATCAGGCGGCGGCCTGGGAAGTAGCCGCTGCCGCAGCACTGGACCAAGTCGTGCCTTTGCGGCCTCTGACCCGGCGCAGATCTCAACTGGCTCCTTGGTTCACTGAGGAGCTGATAGAGATGAAACGCCGGAAAAGACGCCTAGAGAGCAGTTGGAGGGCTAGCCGAACCGAATCCGACCGAGCACAAGTAAGGATGCATGTTAGATCCTACCTAGTGGCGATGAGGGTGGCTAGATCTAATTACTATTCCACACTCATCACGTCATCAGATAACCGCCCGGCCGCCCTCTTCAGGGTGACCCACTCTCTCCTCCAGTTGAGGGAGGGAGGGGATCCCCTGGAGGGGAGGGCCGAGGACTTTGCGCAATATCTGTATGACAAAGTCGCTCGGATCCGAGAAGGCCTTGACTCTGACTGGGTGGCCCCGGGGGAGGAGACGGGAGCAGGTCTTGAGACTGTTGTATGGGAGGAGTTTGACTCTGTGGCTCCCGAGGACGTGGACNGGCTCCTGCTCCTACTTTCAGTCCCAGAGTCAGTCCTCCCCTCATGAGTACACTCCTCCGCTGGAGATGCTTTTTCCCACAGGAGTGATCCTGCAACTACTCCCGAATTGGAGAACGGTGGAGGATATAACTGGCTTATGGGATGAAAACGCCCTTTATCCCAGGTTGCACAAGTAGGGGGAGGGTGCAGCCGTTCGTTTTGTGCTCCAGAACGACCCATGGAGTCATAAACACCCGTGCCAGTCCCCCTGGGGCGTGCATCGTGCTTACAAGCAGATAGTCCACTCTTCTCCACTCCGCTCCGCTCAGCATCCCCACACATGGGGGAGGCGGAGAGGCCGCACAACCGTCCATTCCCAGAAGACGCCTCACAGTCTCCAACCACCTCAAGCGTCTCTTGCTCTCCCCCATCCACCGCAAGCCGGGCACTGCAGCCAGGTAATCCGGATGCATCAGGAGCCCCACAATCATCCTTCGCAGCCCCAAGCACAGCACGTGTCACGGAGCGGGTCCAAGGTCCCCGTCTACTGGGGGATGCCATTGCTCCGCAGCGGGTTGTCCTTTGCCGACGACGTGCCGGCATCCGTGAAGCACTGAGGGGGGTGGGTGAAGGGGGGGGTCTAGAGCTGCCTTGCCCGTACCGGCATAAGTCATCGACAAACCCACATCACCGGCTATGTCATCGTGGTTGCCGGGTGGGGCCTCTTGGTCACGGGAAAGTGCTCCATTTTGCAATCCATTGTTGTTAACCGGTTTGTCCCAACTCGGTGAATTAGGGGGTCATGAGTTGCTCCCCGTTCGTACATACGCCCAGTCGCGCTGCCAGGTGTGTGCGAGTCGTAACTGGGTGTCAGTTTCCTCAAAGCATGGTAGAGCAAGGTCAAAGAGGTCAACGGGTCTGCCCATGGGTGACTGCACCCCAGGATTACCACCATGAGGACCCTCAACAGGATGCATCCCAGGGGATTGGTATGCTGAGGGAGTTCCACCCCCTTCCTTATTCCAAACCAATCGGAGAGTATGCCCATCCTCAACTTCCTGCGCAGCAGCTCGTGGGGTGGTGTAGGATCCCCTTTTCCCAACCGGGTACCGATGTTGCTTCTCCCATGTTCTTAAAGCAAGGTGGGCCTGGCACAGCTCGATGTGCCTATTGATAGATGCATCATCTGATAACCAGGCTTCCTTAAGCAGTCTACCACTTTTGTTGTTACAGGA
>NW_015387387.1:173438-181008 GCF_001527695.2 Protobothrops mucrosquamatus
CCATAACCACAGTAGCCCTGCCTTTGTCGGCCGGCAAGATGGTAATAGACTCATCCTTCCTAAGTTGATTGAGGGCCTCAAACTCTACTTTGGAGAGGGCCTGGAGTTTCGTGTGGCCCATGAGCAGACCCGCCACCTGCAATCTGACCAAGTCTCTTACCTCTGCTTCCGGCCCAATGCGATGCATGGCCGACTCCAGAGATGCCATGAAGTCCAAGTTGCGTGCATCATAGATGTTACATCCGGCATCCCGTCTTAATAGGGTGACTTGTGGCTGGGTGAGCGTTCTGTTGGAGATATTGTGAATCAGTATTTCATCTGGAATCCCTCTATCTGGTTGTTGGAGTCTAAGGGCCCTGCCGAGGAGCCTGTCCGCAGCCCGACGGCTGGCCTCATTGGCTACAAACCGGATGTGTTGTTGCAGGCTCCAGAAATGTTGGTGCCTAAGTGTTAGTTGGCATTGTTCATGGCAGGCCAACCCGCTCTCTTTGAGTTTGTTAGTCCGTCGGTGGAGGTCATTGATAATGGCGCGTATAGTCTGTGATTGAAAGCGTCGAACCGCCCGGTGGCATTCAAATGACTCCACGGCCGGTTTTCTTCTAAGGGACTTTGGTACAAGTTGATAACTTAGGCAATGATGTAAAAAGGCCATCTTTCGGTAATTATCAGAGATTTGGCACGTGAGCTTCTCCCACCGCCTGGCTCTGAGCAAAACTGCCCTGCCATAAATATTAAAAATAACATAAAAGACATACCCATGACTCCTGGGAGGATCCATAGTAGAGTACAAAAGTAAAGAACACCAGGAGAAAGGCATTTCTGGAGCCTGCAACAACACATCCGGAGGGACGGGGGAGAAACCGGACTGACCCACTGCCGTGAAACGCACTGCCGGTACCAACGGGGGCAGCAGAAGGATGACTGGAGGCCCAGGGACGATACGGGGACTGGAAACAGTGAAAGTGGGGGGAGGAGAAGAGTTGGAGCATTTGATAAAAATGGGGAAATTTGGTTGACAGCAGTGGGGGGGCGTAATTGGACTGGGGGTCATGACAAGGATCAGAGGGGTGAAAGAGAAGGAAGGGGGTTGGAAGGACAGTTGCACCAGCCCAAAAATGGAGGAGAAATTTGTGGCAAGAGAGACGAGAGTGGCGAGAACATCTGGACTGACGCAGATGCTATGAATACCAGAAACCGGGAAAGGAAAGGAGGCGAAAGGATACGAGACAGAAACCGTAGGAGCGAGGGATGGGTGAATGCAAGAGAGGAGAGAACGGAGAGCAGGCGAGGATACAAGGCAGAGGAGAGACGTCCCCATGGAGCAGGAGATGGCGATTGGTGGGCAAAGGAGGGGTGGAGAGAGGAGGAAGAGGGCAGAGGATACGACATAGTAGAGGATGGGGGGACGACAAGACCAGCATGGAGGTCACAGGCAATAGTGAAGAGGGGGGAGAAGAGATAGACAATGGGGCGAAGAGTCGGTTGGCATCGATGGGGGGTGTAGCTGGACCGATGGCCATGGAGAAGATCGAGTGGAGGAGGGAGAAAAGAGGGGGGTAGAGAGGCGATCCCACCAACCCAGGAGCAGGAGAAAGATCGGCGGAAAGAAGGGTGAGGATGACGAGAGTGCCTGGACTCGAGTGGGAGCTAGGAGTACTGGGGACGGGGGAAAGAAAAGAGTGGAAGAGGTGCACGACGGGGCCGACAGGAGCGAAGAGACTGCGAAAGTAGAAGAAGGGAAGATGGAAGTTAGGCGAGAGCAGAAGAGAGAGGGGAGACAGCCCCATAGAGTAAGGGATGACAGTTGGCGTACAAAGGAGGGGCAGAGAGGGGAGGAAGAAGACAGGGAGCACGCCACGGTGGAGGATGGGGGGGCCAGCAGGAGCGGTAGGATGGACAACAGAGAGGAGGGGAGGGAAAGAAGGGAGGAAGGACGGAGTGACTGTGTGGGCAATAGGAATCGAGTGGAGGTGGAAGGGAGGAAGACGGAAGTAAAGGGAGGGGTGGGAAGAGTGGCAACGAGGCCCCAGAGAATGAAGGGAATGAAGAATAGCAACCAGATCGGAGGCAAGGAGGACGAGCAAGAGGAGAGGGATAAGGAGCGGAGGGCGGTGGGGCCGGCGACACTGCGAGAAAAGGAGGGTGGGAAGGGGGAGGAAGCAGAGGACACGAAGGATGGGTACGATCAGAACAAGCGGGCAAAGGAGGGACGGAGAGGAGAGAAAGAGGATAGGGGGTATGCCATGGGGGAGAATGGGGGGGGGCAGCAGGAGCGGGGTGACAGACAACAGAGATGGGGGGAGGGAACGAACGAAGGAAGGACGGAGTAATAACGTGGAGAATGAGAATCGAATGGAGGTGGAAGAGAGGAAGACGGAAGTAAAAGGGTGGGCGAGAAGAGTGATAAGGAGACCCCAGAGAATGAAGAGAACGAAGGATAGCAGCTGGATCGGAAGCGAGGAGGAGGAGCAAGAGGAGGGGGTAGGGAGCAGGAGACAGTGGAACCAGCAACACAGCGAGGAAAGAGGGGTGTGGAGGGGGAGGAACTGGATGGCACGGAGGGTTTATACGATCAGAGAAAGTGGGTAAAGGAGGGGCAGAGAGGAGAGGAAGAAGATAGGGAGTGTGTGGGGGAAGATGGGGGGGATAGTAAGACCAACGTGATAGGCGATAGAGATGGGGAGAGGGAAGGAATAGAGGAAAGACAGAATAACAACGGGGGGAATGAGAGCTGAGTGGAGGTGGAAGAGAGGAGGAGGGAAGTTAAAGGACGGATGAGGAGGATAGCAAAGGGGCCCCAGGGATTGAAGGGTAGTAACTGGACTGGTAGTGAGGATGATGGACAAAAGGAGGGGGGTAGGGAGCAGGGGATGTTGCACTAGTACATTCCTGGATGTACTAGTGCAATGCCAGCATGACGGAACCCTGCGCACCAGGGTCTACCGCAAGCCCACCCACACCGACAGGGTCTTGCATTATGATAGCAACCACCCAGTGCAGCATAAGGCCAGCTGCATTAGGACCCTCTTTAGGAGGGCTGAGTCACATTGCAGCACGGCTAGGGCCCGTATGGAAGAGAGGAGGTACTTAGCAAGGGTCTGCAGACGCAACGGGTACCCCATGAGCTTCATCAGGCGACATGGTGCGCCACGTGGTTTTCATGTCAGACCCAACACCGAGGAGCCTGCACCCCAGATGGCCCGTGTCACCCTCCCTTACATTAACAACGTATCGGAGGCCACAGCTCGCCTGTTGGCACCCTATAAGGTGAGGGTGGTACACAAACCCAACCAAACCCTGAGATCCAAGGTGATGAGACCCAAAGACCCCCTCCCCACAGTGGAGAAGTCGGGAGTCATTTACAAGATTGAGTGTAAGAACTGCCCTGCCAATTATGTAGGGGAGACGTCCAAGAGGGTACGGACTAGGGTGCATGAACACCGGTTGGCGATTAAGAGAGGGGAACAGTACTCTCAGATTGTGGCGCACATGGAGGAATCAGGACACGGGTTCGACTTTGAGAACGTACAAGTTGTTGCCATGGACAACACAAAAGGGGGCCGGCTCCTGAAGGAAGCTTGGCTCTCCGGCGAGGAGTCCGTTAACCGCCATGTCGACCTGTGCCCGGCACACACCGCCCTACGGACCTGGCTGAGGGGGAGATGCCCTCCCGATAGGAAACTACCGGGCATCGAAGGGCGCGCCTCAGCGAGTGGTAGGGTGAAGACCATGAACCCCATGTGCGCCCAAACGAGGAGCAGCTGGCCACCGGATGAAGCACCCCGTCTCCCCCCCCGCCAAACCTCCTGGACAAGAGAGGGACGAACGAGAGGAGTTTGACACCTTCAGCACCGAGTTGCGTGGCCTGACGGATAGCGTGGCTCGCCACCCCCTAGGGACACCACCACATCAAGAGCATAGAGGGCTACGAGGAAGGAAGACAACGGGGGCATACGGCCCCGGACCAGTCACGCGTTCCCAGAGGAACCGGAAAGGAAATGAGGGCGAGCGGAGAAATGAATGCACCCCCTCCACGGAGAGGACGCCGTTGGAAGAAGAAGGCAGTGGGAGTGCATCCGCGAGCACGGTGACTGGTACGCACCCTGTGGTGGTAATCGGCCATCACCAGGATGTCATGTGCGCCAGCCCCGTTGCGGGGACCGGGCACGTCTCCAAGGACGAGGAACTGGGGAAACAAGCAGAAAAGGGAAGAGGGATGATCGGAGGTAGCGCTGCTGGACTGGCAGATAAGAAGCAACCCTTAGGGGCGAGAAGGAAGGTTAGGTGTGAGAAGGTGAGGGAGGGGAAGGAAGGGAAGGATGATCGTAGAACGAGGATTGGAGGTGAGTGTAGGAAGGTTGAGTGGTGGGATCGCTCACATGAGGAGAAGGAGGAAGAGAGAACCCCCTCTATACCAAGAGACCGGCAGATAGAGACCAGCGAGAGAGAGGAGTATAGACACGAGAGAAGGGGTGTTCCCCCCGCGTCAGAGACACCTAGGGGACGGCAAGATACGACCAGGGGTGAGGTTAGTGTAACGAGCGCTATGATACATCCCGCAGCTCTAAACACCCCCCGCCGGAGGAAGGGTAGGGAGAGAGAGAGGGCTTGCGATCAGGTGTGGGTGGAGAAGAACGAAAGATCGAATGGGAGAGTTGTAGCTGGTAAGGGAGTGGAGCAGAGGAAATGGGAAGAATGGTGGGGAAGTGGCGGGGGATTTGCCACAGCGGTTGAGAGTGGGGGGAGTGAACGACAGGAGCGTGGGCATAGAAGAGACGGTCCCCCAATGCCCTCAGAGACCCCCCATTGGAGGAGAAGTAGGGAGGGAGAAGTGGGGGGGCATGAAAGGGAGAATACCTCCGCTCTGCCAGTGACCTCCCACCGGAGGAAGGGTAGGGAGGGGGAAGCGACTGACACCCGCGGGCGCGTGGAGGAGGGGTTGAATGAGAGGTTTGAGGCTGGGAAGGGAGGAGAGATGAGGAAAACGCTGCAGGGGGGTTGCGGAGGATGTGAAGAACTTAGCATGAACACTGGGGGTGGGGTTGGGGGTGAGGCAGGGGGTGTCCCTACGTCTCCAATGACCCCCCGTCGAAGGGAGAGCAGGGAGGGGGGGAGGATTTGCACCCACAGACAGGCCGAGGGAACATCGAATTGGAGGGCCGAGACGGGAAAGGAAGAGGAGAGGGGAGAATGCGAAGGAAAGGGGGACAGGGGAGGGCTTGTTATGGGGATGGAGAGTGGGGAGAATGAGCGGCAGGAGCGTGAACATGATAGAGAGGACACCCCCACATCAAGGGAACGACAGGAGGGGACCCATAGAAAGGAAAAGGAAGGGTGCGGGCATGAGGGAAGAGATATCGCTAACGGCGAGGCAGTAGGAATGAACGGGGGGGTGCAGCTTGCGTCCCCGACCGCCCGGCACCGGAGAAGTACGAGGAGAGGAGCAATGGTTGCACATACACTTAGGGAGGTAGGATTGAATGGTGGTGTGAAGGGGAGAGAAAAGGAAGGGAGGAGATGGATGGAGGATGAGAAGGAAGGAATGGTAGGAGTAGTGGGAACACGGGTGGGAAGGAAGCCAGATAGCGCTACGGGGGAAGAGGAGGAGGGAAGTAAGGTGGGATTGCAGATGGTCAAGGAAAGGAAAAAGGCTAATGAACAGCAAAATGAGGTCCTGAACGAAGGGATGCCGCCCCCCCCTCCGGATGAACAAGTAGGACAGGGAAAGAGAGGAGGTGGGAAAGGGAGAACCAGGAACGCAACAACTTGCAAAAGAACAATCAAGAATGCAAAGCAGGAGGACTATCTGGGCCCGGTCACGAGATCGAGGAGTCGGGTGCAAAAGGCACCACTCCCATAAAAACAGCCACCCACTGATGGTTAGCCACCCTGATGAAGCCGGCAGGAGGCCGGCGAAAGCTAGGTGTTTTAATTGTAAATAAACTTGTTATAGTTTTTATCTCCTGGTGGTCTCACTGTTTGTGATTCTCCAGATATGAATTTACCCAGGAGTCAACCTCCAGTTTTTAAATTTTTTAGAGTTTTAAATCACACACACACACACACACACACACACACACACACACACACACACACACACACACACACATATATATATATATATATATATATATATATATATATATATATATATATATATATATATATATATATATATATATATATATATTTAATTTGCAATATTTGCCTGCAGATAAACGAGATGTCAGATAAATGCCAGGATGGTACACAAGCGCAGGGCTTTTTTTGTCATAGAACGCCCAGAACGGAGTTCTGGCACCTTTTTTGGATGGAACCTTATAGGGTAGGCAAGGCGGGTTGCATGACGTGGTGAGTTCCGGCACATTTTTTTTTTTTTAGAAAAAAAGCACTGCACAAGCGTATTTATAGAAAGATATAGATATTTGAACAGCCTTAAAAAAACCACAAAATAAATATCGATCCCTACACCTCACTTGAAAGAAATTTCAGCAGTCCCCATGCAGCTGAATAAAAGTCTTATTTTGTATTCTTTCTTAGAAAGAAATGATTAGATCCTCAACAACACAGTCTTTCTCAGCCCAATAGATCCAGATAGGCTGGGTTAAAATCTTTACCAGATCGCCCAGCCCCATCTTGACAGCAGATGACTGGGGAAGTTGATGACACCAAGCCTTTTTCTATAGAGCAAAGTCCGATCTGTGATTCTTTTTCAGAATCAACTCCAAGACAGGCAGGTCTGATTCTCCTACTCTCCTTGACTAGGAGAAGCAACAGGTTACCTCTGTCCCTCACTAGAAACCTCCTGAGACCATCTTAGCTCACTTTTAATAATGTTGTCAGATATTCTCAAATGCTTTCTGTCAGATCTTATGAGAACCCTCTATCTTAGATTCAAATATTATAGAACTGGAAATTGTCATAGGAATTCATCTTGACGAAAGCTGATTTCACAGAAATATTGAGCTTAATTTTTGAAAGACTGGAGATCATACCCAGGCCTAAAAGGTTTAAATTGTGTACTCTTCTTACTACAAACATTTTCCTAACATAAGAGCCTCTTATCCTCAATCCCCAAGCAATTATTTTGGGGAAGAAGATCCAAAAGGATTTATTTTGAAATTAAAAGGGAAGTGCATCTAACTACAGCCCAACCAGAGATTGTTGCCATGCCCACAGAAATTGTGCACTGTTGCTAATCTGAAAAATCAAATTGCAGTCGCAAAACTACTTAGACCGTATCAGCAGAGTCAATAAAAAGTAAATTATTAAGAGATTGTCCAACTGGTACATTGGAAGACAAGCTGTATTCACTGTCAGGAAATTTCTCCTTTTGTTCCCTTTAACAAACTTCCTTCAGCCTTTTGTGTGAATATTTCTGTGGTTTTTACTTAAGCTTGGTGCTGATTTGTTTGGATGTAACACCAAATATCGGAAGAGCTCTCTATGTCTGACTTTCCTCTTTACTTTCATTGAGAAATCATAAACTTTGATTATTCTTTTTGGCCACTAGATTGTGGTATTCAATATGATGAAAAACAAACACCTTATATCCTTAGAGATGGAATTT
>NW_015387387.1:181313-187554 GCF_001527695.2 Protobothrops mucrosquamatus
AGAGAGAAAGAAAGAAAGAAAGAAATAGAGAAAAAAAGAAAGAGAAAGAAAAAAGAAAAAGAGAGAAAGAGAAAGAAAGAAAGAAAAAAGAAAGAAAGAAAGAAGGAAAGAGAGAGAGAAGTAGAAAAAGAAAGAGAAAGAAAAAAGAAAAGAAAGAAAAATAAAAAGAGAGAAAGAAAGAGACAGAGAAAGAGAGAAAAAAAGAAAAGAAAAGAGAGAAAGAAATAGAGAAAAAAAGAAAGAAAAAGAAAAAAGAAAAAGAGAGAGAGAAAAAGAAAGAAAGAAAAGAGAGAGAAATAGAGAAAGAAAGAAAGAAAGAAAGAAAGAAAGAAAGAAAGAAAGAAAGAAAGAAAGAAAGAAAGAAAGAAAGAAAGAAAGAGAAGGAAGGAAGTGTTTGGAAATAAAACGTCTTGAAGCAGTTGGAAAGATAGTTTTCTCTAGTAATAGGAGTAGTAGTAGTAGGAGTGGCAGTGGGGGAAAGTGGAGTGATGAGTAATAGCTGTGAATGCTTGCTTGTGTGTATTGTCTGGAGACTTGTGTTATTGGATCTTTGGATCCCCTAAACTGGGTATGGTTAAAAGAACCCAAGACTCAGAACAAATTCAACAGGGGGCAGTAAAGGTTGTGGATGGGCTTTCCAAAGTCTATATTGATATAGGCTTCCAAAATAAGGGAGATTCCTTGGATTCTTGACCTGGTCTGACTCAAAAAGAAGAAGAAAAGAAAAGACACATCTCAAACTGGTAGAGGAATTGCAAACTGAGATGGTAATAAGTTCAGAACTTCAAACCTGAAAGTGAAGAATTTATTCCAAATGGAAACCAGTTATTCCAGTCCTTGTTCTTTCCAGAAGCTATTATTTCTTCATAAATTGTTGTACGGGACTCACAGTCTCAGTTGTACTGGAGTCAGTGTACTGGGGTCTCAATTTACACTTCTCTGAATGATTCTAACATCAGGATATTCTTTTCTCCAGGAGGTGAGGGGACCAGAATGGCAAATTTTAAGGGCCACGCTCTCCCAGGGAGTTTCTTTCTATTGTTTGGCCTCTGGTGGTCAGTGAAATACTCGCTAAAACATATCAGCAGGACACCGAAGAAGAACGGTCACGTACAGTGGAACTTCAAACGAGTGGAGGTCATCGAAGGGGCAGCCAAAGTGGGATTTGCATTGATAGGTAAGACTCAGAATATGACTTAAGAAATTTGAGGGTAGCTGCTTATCGCTCTCCTTGCTTTGAATGTGTGCCTTTTAAGCAAACTAATCACCTACATCTCCAACCTTGGCAACTTTAGAATCAGAATCAGAATCGAGCTGGAAGGGACCTTGGAGGTCTTCTAGTCCAACCCCCTGATCAAGCAGGAGACGCTATATTATTTCAGACAGTTGACTATCCAGTCTCTTCTTAAAAACCTCCAGTGATGAAGCACCCACATGAAGCAAGCTGTTCCAATGAGTCATTGTTCTCACTGTTAGGAAGTTTCTCCTTAATTCCAGGTTGCTTCTCTCCTTGATTAGTTTCCACCTATTGTTTCTTGTCCTGCCCTCTGCTGCTTTGGAAAATAAGTTGACACACATACCCCTCCTCTGTGTGGCAACTTTAAGACTTGTGGACTTCAACTCTCAGGAATTCTGGCCGAGGAATTCTGGGAATTGAGGTCCACAAGTCTTAAAGTTGCCAAGGTTGGAGACCCCCTGACCTACATGAAAAAAAACCTGGAGGGCAAACTAAAAGTGAGGTTATTTGCATAACTCATCACAGTGCAAAATCACCCATCCTAATCCAACACTCTTCAAATCCTGGATTTCACAACCAGTGAGGTCAAACTGTGTAGGGGTTTATTTCTAATTAGATATTAAATTTACCACTAAGTAGGAATTAAATAAGACTTGTACAAAGGAAGTGGGCTTTTGCCATATGCAGTTTTGATCCCAAGTTGAATTAATAATGTTATAAATTCTGCTACTTAATTCTTTGGTAACCATCAAATTGTTTTAATGAATATATCTAGCCAATTAAGCAGGCAAATTCTATCCTTAACTGCACTGTTGTCTCAAGATCCACTTAAATTTATCATCTGCAGTGCACTTGGAGTTATTTGCTGCGGTTTATGGGTTTCTCTCCCCCCCCTTTTTTTTCCCCCCTGGTCATTACTGTTGGTTTTTTAAATTATATCATGTCAACATTTTGGAGTCAAAAAGAAAATATATTGAGCATATGGTTAGGCTTGCTTTCTTTTTAGCTAAAAGGATACAAAGTTTTGCAATCAAACAGAAGTCAGTGGAAAAATTACAACACTTCCTGCTACATACAATGCTACTTTAGTTTTGCTCGTGGTATTCAAGTCCAGGTAGTGCCAGCAAAGCTGATGGAAGCTCCACCTGTTTTTGATGCATGTCACACCTCAACTTTTTTTTAACTATACCCTGCAGACATCACTGGTATTTACCGTGTTACTTTCCCTTCAGATAAACCTTCCCTGACAGATCAACTTTGGTCTCTCTTGAACAGGGATTCTTGCTGAGCAGTTTGTCCCCGATGGACCCCACCTCTATCTCTACAGTGGGCAACCTCGAAGTTGGGTGAAGTTGATGAACTGGCAACATTCCACCATGTATTTATTCTTTCTGATCTCTGGAGCAGCAGATATAGTCACCTATTCCTCGACCTTAATGCCTATTGGGCTGGACCGCTTCATGCTTGGTATTGCACTTTTTGTGGAAGGTAGGCACAGACCAAGAGACAGTAAATACATGGGAAGCACCTTTGTCAGGTATTTGGGAAGTTCTAGGTACCATTTTTGTTGCACTCAAGGAGCAAGGTTTACAGGAGTTTCCTGTCACTTGGAAATCATTTGCGTCTATATGTTTGCTCCTTAAAGAAGACTCTCTACGTATCTCACAAAGCAGGAGTCTCAGATAAGACCTTCTCAGTGACTGCAGAGGAACTGTCCTGCTCTCTCAGCTTGGATGTCTCCCTTCTCTCTGGTTATAGCAATAGCAAGAGCACTTAGACTTATATACCGCTTCACAGTGCTTTACAGCCCTCTCTAAGCGGTTTATAGAGTCAGCATCTTGCCCCCAACAATCTGGGTCCTTATTTTACCGACCTCAAAAGGATGAAAGGTTAAATCAACCTTGAGCTCCGTCAGGATCGAACTCCAGTCTGTGGGCAGAGTTTCCCTGCAATACTGCATTCTTACCACTGCGCCACCATCAGTGGATTTAGTGAGAGTGCTCCAGATTGCACAACCATTTCCTCTGAAATGGTATATGACAGAGTTCCCCAACATTTCTGGCTTTGTGGACTGGCTGGTGGTGGTGGTGGTGGGGGAACTGGATGGTTCGTGCAAGCAGCCAGCAAGCACACGTACACAGCTCCATTTCTACGAACGGCATGCACGCGTGCCTGCTACTCACACAAATGGAGCACACAAGCACGTGCTCGCCTGCTGTTCTTGCAAGTGAGGATGTACATGCACACGTGCTCGCTGGCCATTTTCATGGCCCAGTTGCAAACCCATCACGTCCCATTAGTGGGCTACAGCCCACAGGTTGGGGCCTCCTGGTATAGGATCACAAGCTCGAACCAGGGGTTGGACTAGAAGACCTCCAAGGTCTCTTCCAGCTCTGTTATTCAGAATTCTGTATCTGGCTCCATGTTTTTTGCTTGTTAAATATTTTTTGTTTGTAGTTTTATTTTACCTCTGGCTTCTGTTGCAGGCTAATGACTTTTCATCACTCTTATGGTTTTATTTGGCCATTAGCTTCATGGAGTAGTGTCTGAAGACTCAAGGCATTGCCTTTATTTGCTTGTTTGTTTGGTTTTTTTTGCCCTACAGCAGAGCCCCAGGAGAACAATAAAACGGGTGCTTTATGCAGTACTCTTCCAAAACACTACCTCAAAATGTATTTCCTTTATTAGTGAGGTTTCCATTATTCCACTTTATTGTAAAGATGCTGCAGAATTGGTTTTCAAAATTCTGTTTCAGTCATTGTGAGCTTATCTGGTTATTGGCGAGCCTGAGAGTTGTTACCGATGTTGGTTTTGGTTATACATCTTATCCATCCTTCTGGAACTTCCACCTGAACTTCATTATGAGTTGAAATAAAGCAGAAGAAGCAGGAAAGCCAAAGATGAGTGGGAGGCAGGTTTGTATAAAAAAGGCAGGAGGTTCAGACACTTTCATCGTGCAAGGAAATTGCACCCGATCCATAAGAATTGCATTGTATGTAGCAGGTGGCAGAAAACAGGGCTGCTACTTCCCTATCTAGTCTTTTAACGGTCACCACCAAGATGTGGCTTGCCAGTTCAAACACAGGCCGATCCCATTAGTCTCAGGGGCAGAAGATCAGAAGCCAAGTGTTTCTTAAGCATCTATAAACATCTATGAACTGTTTCACACTTTGTTATTTCCTGCATTCTTTTTTTTTTTACACATCCGTCACTGAACACTGGGCACAAACAACATGAATTGGTTGTAAGGACCAGAATGCCATCACTAAAGCTACTGATGCTGGTTTGATGCAAGTCCTATAGGACTTCCTAATTTATGGGAAGGGAGTTAAACAGTTCCCAGGCAAGCTATAGATCCCACAGATACAACCAATTCTAACTCAGCTCAGGTCAAGAAAATGTTGGCTATGTCTTACATTGCCCAGGTTTCATCCCTGTAAATTATTTATCTCCAATTAATGCCTCATTGGCTAAAACCAGTGTCTGCTCTTTCCTAACATGGCTGATTATCTGAAAATATCTGATTATCTGAAAATAATGTGGTATTCCTTGATTATTTCGACGCACGCCGAGAATCTCACCTCTGGGCTTCTCTTGAATAAAACAACAGAAGCTAATCCAGATATGAGACTAATTTGTCTTGTAGCCAGACCTTTTAAAAAAAAAATTGGATACCTTTGATCAGGTATTTGAGAGAAATAGTTTGGTCATGTAATTTCTTCTTCCGAGGGCTGAGAGAGAGAGTATCTGTCTCAAGGTCGCCCAGCTGGCTTTGTTTCTACCTCAGGATTAGAACTCAGAGCCTCCTGGTTTCTGTCCTGCAGCCTTGGCCACATTGGCTCTCTCACAGTTTAATGCTGCTTATTTAAATTTCACTCAAAGTCTTCTGGGAGTGGAGGAGAGCTAAAGATGCACTGCCCCATTGGAGTTGATCCAAGCTAAATTGGATTTAACTGAAATCATCATCAATGCATAGGATTTATAGGGATGGCTTAAACAGGAGTGCCCTGTCCCACATTCTTTCTGGAATTCCGGATCATTCTCCTGCGGATGGAGGGCATGTATACCATAAACTTTGCCCTGAGGTTCACATTTTGGGTAGAACAGGATAAACCTGTAACGCAACTCAGTTTATTGACAGTTGCTTCATTTTTTGTTTCTCCTTTTTTACTGTCTTGTTAAACTGTCCACAAAAAGGGCTTCCACTGTTATGAAAAGCTAGAGGTATATTCATGCTTTAAAAAAAAAAAAAACCATGGCAGGCTGTTTTGCTTACAGAGAAAGTTGGTTTATTTGATCAAGATTATAACAGATATGTTATCTCTGATGATATTTAATGAACTGAATATGTTCAGGTTTGAGGTTGAGGTTTTTATGGATTTGTTTATAGGTGACAGATGAGATATGGGAACATACGGGAAGAAGAGACCAGTTGTTCTATTTTAAGAGAAGGTGATCTACTAAAATGGTGATACTTGTGATAAAGGAGAAAGTCTTTTCTTTTTAGTTGCAGCATTTTTATTTTCTTCCTTTTCCAATTTTTTTTTGCACTTTTTCTTTTTCTCCTTTTACTCTCCTTTATGTGTATTGTTTTTTTTTTTATTATTGTAAATTGTAATGTTTAGTGAAATTACTACGAAAAATGTTAAGGTACAAAGGTCTTTCTTGAAAACAATAGCAGTTTTGAACAACCTCTGCATTTTAATAGGCTTCCTCTTCCAATATCACACCAGTCACCGGCCAATGCTTGATCAACACATCCATGCCATGCTCCTGACGGCCATCTTTGCTGGCGTTGCCACTTGCTTCGTACAAGTCTTTGTGCATCACAACTTGGTTTTGGACTTATTTGCAGTCAGCCTGGCTCTCTTGCAAGGAACCTGGTTTTGGCAGGTGGGCTCTCTTTTCAGTTTTCTTATTAAATTAGCTTGGCTGTTGGCCATGATGGAGAAGCTAAAATTCAAGGCAACTCATGGGAATCCCTTTAAATCTACTCTATAAAGT